>NW_008335297.1:3001242-3018903 GCF_000622305.1 Nannospalax galili | reverse complement strand
GCCCTCCTCCCCCTCCCCCCTTCTCTTCTGCCCTCCCTTCATTCCACAAGTGTTGCTTCGCTGTCTCCAGCGCACTTGGTGAGCTGGAGAGGTGAAGAGCATCCACCGAGCTAGCGGACCCAGGGTGTTGAGTCCGGGGCGGAGGAGAGGCGGGGATAGAGCGACTCTCCTCTGCTCTCCGCCCCCGCCTCCCCCGGTGGCCCGCAGGACCTGCACTTCGCGCTGGCCCCCGCTCGTCCTCCTTCCCCGCCCGGCCCCGGCGCGCTCCTCCCCGGCCGGCCCCCTTCCGAGCGCCCCGCGCCGCCTCCCTGCATGTGCGGCCCGCGGCGGCTCGCAGCCCCCGGCAGCAGCCTCGGCAGCTTCAGCCGCGCGTCCAGAGGCGGCGGCAGCGGCTCCAGCGGCGGCCGAGCGCTCGAGCCCGGGCTGGGAGACACGATGCGCCGAGTCCTCCGGCTGCTCCTCGGTTGCTTCCTTACCGAGCTGTGCGCCCGCGTGTGCCGGGCGCAGGAGCGAGCTGGGCACGGGCAGCTGGCGCAGCTGGGCGGCGTGGTGGTGCTCACGGGGGGCAACCGCTCCGGAGCTGCCTCCGGAGAGGCCGGCGAGGGCGTCGGGGTCTCGGACGCACCGCCGACTCGGGCGCCCACACCAGACTTCTGTCGGGGCTACTTCGATGTGATGGGCCAGTGGGACCCGCCGTTCAACTGCAGCTCGGGCGACTTCATCTTCTGCTGCGGGACTTGTGGCTTCCGGTTCTGCTGCACATTTAAGAAGCGGCGACTGAACCAGAGCACCTGTACCAACTACGACACGCCGCTCTGGCTCAACACGGGCAAGCCCCCCGCCCGCAAGGATGATCCTCTGCACGACCCCACCAAGGACAAGACCAACCTGATCGTCTACATCATCTGCGGGGTGGTGGCTGTCATGGTGCTGGTGGGCATCTTCACCAAGCTGGGGCTAGAGAAAGCGCACCGGCCCCAAAGGGAACACATGTCCAGGTGGGCTACCTCCCTTTCGCCCTCCCCTCGGGGGGTCACTTTCCTTTCTGTCCTGGCTCCCCAGGTTCCACCAGCCATGGCTTCCTCTATTCCAGTCTCTCCGCTGGGGGATGTCACCTGGGACGCCAACTTTGGTTTAGAACACCGAACAGGGGCGCTGGGCTCAGCACAAGTGTGGTGAACAAGTGTGGAAGGGAGGGGGCTCTCTGTCCCCCTCGCCCACCTGCGGTCCCCTCCCACCAGAGATAGTGGCGGGACTTGAGACACACAGCCCCCATCCTTAAACTCCTGGGTTTGGGGGAGATGATTCATCGCACCCCTCCGATTCCAGATGTTAGTCTCTAGGTAAACAGAGGCAGGCGAACCTGGAAGGGAAGGGGGGCGTGTGTGAGCCCGCGTGCGCGCGTGTGTGATGGAGGGAGGGATGGAAGGGGGAAAGGAGTGAGTACCGCCTGCAACTCGTACACTAGCGAAAATGAGGGAAGGAGGGGGAGAGTGTGCGAGGGGAGGGGGAGAACAAAAGCCTCGCTTGGAGCTCTGGCTTTCCCGGAGCTTGGAGGTCCCTGGATTGGAGCCTGGTCTTCGCCCTGGTCCCTTTCCCCAGTCACCACCTCTACTCTGGAGGCTGCAGTCACCACTGCGCTCTGTGCCCTTTGCCCTGGCTCCCAGGCCCCCTCCATCCTCTAAGTACCCAGATTCTTCAACTTTCGCTTTATTCATATGCAAGTCGCAGCAGATGGGATTTAAATGGGGTTTAATGGAGCTATTTGCCTTTTTGTCCCCTCCCCCCTCCAAAGTGTCAAAATTGATTCGTAGAACTCTGTAACTTTGGAGGCTAAGGACGTAGACTTGAGCCCTGGGCCAGCGGAGAGGCAGGGGTTAGTGTGAGGTCTGGGAGGGAGTGATGCCAGGAGACACCAGGGGTCGGTGGACAGCTAACTGTTCTCTGAGTCGGGCTTTGAAGTCTGTGTGTGCTCCCACCCTCCATCCCCCTGCGCCAGGGGCCTGTGTGCTCGCGTGTGTGTGCACGGGCTCCGTGTACATGCCTTAAAAATCTGAACAATGAGACCCACCAAAAATAGGCAAAGGAACATCACCACCTCACTAGTAATTATTTCCTATTTATATGCAGAGTATCCGATGAGTTTTTCTTTTTCCATAGAGAAGGGATTTGAAGGAAAAGGTGGGGAAGTTCTTACTGGGATTTGGGTTAGTGGCGAGATCTAGGTGAACCTGGCTCAGAAACAAGCTCCCCAGGGATTCAGGAAATCCTGAGGAAAAGGGGTAAGGTTCTGGCCCCGCCCACCTCCTGCAACCCTAAGCTGCCCTGTCACCTGCTCCAGCTTCTGGGTGGGTTGTTTCAGGAAAGTCCATGGGGATGAAGTCTTCAGGTCTGTGTTAAGGTGAGGGTGCTGCAGGTCTGTGACAACAAGTGTCACCTTGTAGGCAACAGTTACTTAGAGGTCAGCTCCCTTGCAGACTAGGTTAATTCCTCCTGAAATCCTGAAATCACCCCCCCAACCCATTTCTTTGTTAAATTCTCTTACAGACTTCTACGTGGTTGTTGGTGGGGAGGGAGGTGGGATGAGAAGAACCACCTTTTGTAGGTCTGTGGGAGAAACTGATGCCACAGCTTTAAGCACTCTTGGATCTGGGAATCCTGGTCAAACCACCTGTCCAGTACTTGGGACCCCAGCAGGAAATCCACTGCTGGGTCCTACCCCCCCTCCCAGCTCTTTTTGGGGGTAATGACTCCAGTTCTGCAGAAACCACGAAAGGTCCGTTTGGAGCCAACATCTAGGGGTACTCAGTCTTGGGGTAGCAGTGCCTCAACACAGGCTTTCCCTGTAAACATTTGGGAATTTTAAATACCTTGGAAAGGGAGAGGTGTTGATTATTTTACTGGCAGCCTCTAAGGTATGATTTTCAACCCTGCTAAAGTCTGAGATCATCTTTAAAAAAAAAAAAAAGATCCTGTCACCAGGGGCCCTGTCCTTGGCCCTTGTCTATTTAAATTAGAATATGGAATGGGACCCAAGTGCTAGCCCACTAGAAAAGCTCTGCAGGTGATTCTAATGCCCAGCCAATCACTGTAGAGGGAAAGAATGAACACCTGCTGAGCACAGGGCTGGGCTAAGCACTGCACCTGGTGTATGTGGTATGTACCTGTCTGTGTGTCTCTGTGTGTGTCCTTCTCTCTCTCTCTGTGTAAAAACTCAATTCTCACAGCTACCCTATGAGACAAGTGCTATTTTAACTCCCCATTTATATAGGAGAAAATCATGGCACAGTGAAGGTCTCTGTGCTCAAAGACACAAAACTGAAATTTGCAATTTCTTGTCAGACCGACTCCAACTCATACCCAGATCAGATGTTTTCAGGTCCAGCCTTAGAATCTGAGGCACTTCCCGAGATGAAGATTTGTCAATTCTATCTGCAGAGATTCAGAATCAGTAGGTTTGGAGTGGGCCCTAGACATCTTCTTTTTGACACTTTCCTTAAATGACTGACATGAAGTGGGTACTTTGGGAGGAAAACATTGGTGTTGGGTTTGGGAATATTTCACAGAGGTAGGAGGTGGCTAGTTAATCCAAGACAAAAGGGGGCTGCCAGGGTGACTCCTATTTGCATTCTGTAGCTTGTTTTCTCCACTTGTATAACCTTCTTGTGGTACTTGGGCCGCCCCAGGTACCCTCCAAATGCATCGCAAGCCACTTATGTACTTTATCATTCAGAGCCCTGGTATAACAACTGGCTCATTAGCTTTTGCCTATAGTGCTAAGAAGGGATCATTTGGTGGAGGCCAGTGCACCAAGCTTAGTAGCAAAGAGGTTGTTCTGAGGCAAAGCAGTTTCCCAGTGAAATTAACCTGCCAACCACAGCCTCTTAATTTTTGTCAAGAGCTATACAGGGACAGGACACAGAGATGAGTGTTGTTCTCATTTTGTCTTGGAAGCACCTTGCCAAGGACACCGAGCTGTGCCCCTCCACACACTTTGCCTGGTGACCAGGAAGCTTGTGTTTTCCAGTGGAGGTATGGAAAACATGCATGTCAGAGTGCAGGCTTGGAGTCCTCAGCATATGGCCTGCTTCCTTCTGGGCAGATACGGGCTGAGAAAAGGACAGCTAGCAGAAGTGGAAAGAATGCATGCCATCTTGTAAGGACTATACAAGTGCAGGAGCTGGGAAATGACTCAGAGGTAAGAACATTTGCTATGCAAGCATGAGGACCTCAGTTCAGATCCCCAGCACCCAAGTAAAAGGCCAGACACTGTGGTACGTGTCTGTAACCCCAGTGCTGGGGGATGGAAACAGGTAGCTCCCAGGGGCTCACTGGCCAGCCAGTGATGTCAAAATACCTGATGTCAAAATGTAAGGTGGGGAGAGAGATAAGGGAGGATATGCCAACATTGACCGTTAGCTTCTACATGCCTCATGCACGGGAAAACGCACCCCTCTCCTTTACATGGATGCATACCACACACACACACACACACACACACACACACACACAAACATACACACACACACACAGACACACACACACCTGTGACAGCAGCCACAGGCAACCTCTATTTATTAGAAGTAATTGCAAGTGCTACCTTTGGCCATCAAGCCACCCAGATGGATTTTGTTTTATTTGCAAGGTGTTAGTATTTATGTATTTTATTTTTATTTATTTTTAGCTTTTAATTATGTGTCTATATGTGTGTAAGAGAGAGAAAGAGAAAGAGAGTTGGTATGTGTATGTGAGTGATTTTAAAAGCTTTCAGTGTATTTTGTTTTGGAGACAGGGTCTCACTATGTAGCCCAGGCTAGCTTCCACCACAGCTTCTCAAGGGCTGGGGTTTATAGGTATGTGGCAAAGTTTTTACTGTGACAAAGTTAAACACAAAAACATGAAAGCTAATAAAATAAATTTCAGGACATCTTCTGGATCAGGGTCCATCATCCTGGGTACTGTTGATGCTTGGGCTGGACAATAATCCTTTGTGTTGGGAACTGTCTTGCACATTGTAGGATATTTGGCAGCATCCCTGACTTCTTCCCACTAGATACACAGTAGATGGAACATCCTCACATCTTCCTTGACAGTAGAAAATGTCCCTAACGCCCCCCCCAGAACCACTAATAGAAATTAAACTAGTTTTACTATTTTGTCAAATTTGCTTCATTGTTCTTATGTTCAGATTCTTTTGTCTCCCGTCCCTCCATCCATTCCTTCTCTCTCCCTCTTGTCTTCATTGGTTCCTCTCCTTCTCCCCCTTCCTTTATTCTGTCCCTCTTTTAAAACCCTCCTTCCCTATCTTCCTTCCTTCCTTTCCTCCCTTCCCTTCTGTCCCCCGTCCCCCAGCTGAACCATTTGAAACTAAGTTGCAGACACAGCATTCCTTCCTTCAGCACCTGCAGTGCAGGTCTCCTACGAACAAAAATATTCTCCATTTTCTCCAATACAATACAATTCTAACATCATAACCGAGAGAGAGAGAGAGAGAGAGAGAGAGAGAGAGAGAGAGAACAAAAATTCCACGCTATCTTCAGCTGTCAAAGCATATTAAACTCTCCTCGTCATACCCAGAATGTCCTTCAGAGCTTGGCTTTTCACGTCTGAATCTGGTCAAGGGGCATTGTATTTGACTGTGAAATCTCTTTAACTTCTAATATGTGTGGCATTTTAAAACTAACATCAGGTCAGTTTTCAGCATTTAAAAACTGGGAAATTTCTCAGAGAACTCCAATTTGTAGTTCCTCTTGCAGATTCCATAGGTCTAGTGACAGTGCATCTGCATTTTTGACATAGCAGCTATTGGTTGTGTCTGGATAGTAGCTGTCCCTTTCAGGTAGCTCTTGAGTTTATCTTAGTCACCCTCTTAATTCACTCACTTATGTCACCTGTAGACCCTAGAGAGCCAGCAGGCTGTTCTGAATGGCACAGGCTCCCATTAGACCCGGCTAAGTCGCTTAATAACTGTGTGACCTTGGGAAGATTGCTACACCTGATCTGGTTCTTATCTGCAGGTTGAGAATTCACTGAGGACTGAACTTGGAAAGTGATTAACACAAAACATGTCTGTAGCCACTGCCCACCATCCTTCTTATTGCCATTTCTCCACCTTATCTACTGGAGGGGATAATGTTGTAGTGTGGATCTTAGTGCCCAGCCTGTGCTCTGTGGCAGTGGCTGCCTCTCCAAACCTCTCTGGACTTGCATTGCTAAGCAAGAGGAGCTGGCAGGCTGTGATCAGGAAGGATGGTGTGTATGTGGCTAGATGAAATGCACTACAAAATGCTGTCTGGGGATGTCGAAGAACCCTTGCTAGATTTGCAATTTTGCCATAAGCTTATGTGTAAATTCTCATTTAATTTCACACCCCTCCCCCATGAAGTAGCTTATATGACAGTCTGCCATTTACGGAGGCACAGATTGCTTTCCAAGAGGATGAACAAGCTCCTGGTGAGTTGGAAGAGTCTGGCTTTAGACCCAGACAGTCAGAGGCAGGGCCAGGTCCATGACTGCTAGCTGCCCTGACCTGGAGTACAAACCTGCAGAACCTCTGGTCTTCTCAGATCCCAGAGAAACGCTTGATACCCCATAAACAACACTATGTACCACGACCTGTTCTAGGAGCCTCTGTGAGATTAAGGCCAGGAAATGTTTTATGTACCTGCCCCTGTCAAGGCCAGACCTCTTGGTGGAAGCATTGGGGAGAAACGACCTTGAGGGCAGAAACACATGTTTGAAGCCAGTAGGCAACATATATCGTTATTTTTCCCACCTTCAAACAGAATAAAAAAATCTAAGCAAGAAAAAATTCCAAGTGGAAAATGACATAGCAGAGTGATCTGTGTGATTTTCAAGTATGCTTTAGAAAGAGCTGGTGTACTTTGTAAAGAGATGACATCAAGTGACAAATGCCCCTCCTCCTTTGGCCTTTCCTGTAGCCTTCCACCTTCCCTCCCACCTGCCAGTTTTTCTGCACATCCATGTTTATCTCATGGCTTTAATCAGCTCCCCAAGCTGGAGAAGCCCACATGTATATGCATTTGCTGTTGGCCATTGGCAGTCTCCTTTTTTCTTGCAGGATATGTTTGCTCCTCTTTAGGGACTGAATCCTTGCATTTCACAAATCATCTTTATTGAGGCATAATTTACACACTCAAATGTATATGTTTTGAGTATAGAGTTTGATGAGCTTTGATAAATTGTTTGCACTGGTGTAAACAACACTCTAGACATTTCGGTTATGCCCACTGACCTTGCTTTCTGAATAATGAAAAAAGCTTCCTGTGCAAGAGATGAGGCTTAGGAATCTTATTAATGTATTTAGAACACAGGACATAGATTGAGTATGCTCAGTTGATAGACCTAGTATGCATAAAGTTCTGGGTTTGAGCCCCTGCACCACATAAACCAGGCATGGTGGTAGAGGCCTGTACCAGCTCTAGGCATTGACAGGCAAATCAGGAGTTCAAGCTCATTCTTAGATACAGAGGGAATTTGAGGCCAGCCTGGAATACATGAGATCCTGTCTCAAATCAAAACAACCAAAACCAAACAAGCAAAGACCAACAAACCAACAAAACAAAAACCCCTTTAGGACATAGTTTGAACATTAGGCCCCCTAGAGGCTTTTAGCCAAGATCCGGGATTTGACTCTCTGGAAATACTGGCATCTTACATTTGCTTGCTGTAGTTGGAAAGAGAAGTAGAATAATGTTTGCTTTCTATCCCTTAGGCAAGCCATGCTCATCCCCATCTTGGAGCTGTTGCATTGGCTCGAATCCTCTTCCATTAGATTTCAGGTCTCAGTTGTAGTCTCACCTTCTCCAGGTAGTCATCTCTGACCTCTTATACTTAACCTCCTCCCACCCAGATACACCCCAGCTCAGTACTCAGTGTTACTTACTTCCTTTTGTGGTATGGTCTAAAAGTAAGTTACTTTTTTATTGGTTGATTGGTTTATTATTTGTTTCTTTCCATTTCCATTTACAGTAAGGAATGCAGGGACAATCCCTCCACAGCTGCGCTCTGAGTACCTAATACAGAGTCCTGACATCTTGGTTTACATGGTGTAAACCATCCTCATCAACCCATCCGCCCATCATCCATCAATCTACCCATCATCCATTCATCCATTCATCATCCACCCATCCATTCATCCACCCATCATCCATCTAAAAGATGCATATTGAATACCTACTTGATACCCAACACTGATCTGGAAGCTATGAAAGATCAGTGACAGATACAGTTCTTGCCCTTACAGTGACCAAAGTCAAATATTGGAGGGACGGCTGACACACAAAGAAATACACAAGAAAAGTGACAATAAATTGAATCTTATAAATCTGTTAATATTTAATAATTTTTAACTTCAAAAAGTGAAAAAATGCTGGGTGTGGTGGCACATGCTTTTAATCCCAGAATTTGGGAGTCAGAGGCAGGCAGATCTCTCTGAGTTCAAGGCCAGCCTGGTCTACATAGTGAGTTCCAGGCCAGCTGGGGCTACAGGGAGACCCTGTAAAAAAAAAAAAAAAAAAAAAAAAAAAAAAAAAAAAAAAAAGAAAAAGTGAAAATATGTGGACATAGTTGTTCTGAACTGGGTTATAGGGAGACAAAGGAATCAGTCTAGCTGCTCCAGTGAGAGACCAGAATAAGGATGGTCTCTTCAGCAAAATGGAAACAATATATCAAGAGCTTTTTTTTTTTTTTTTTAATAAGGAGTTGGCAAGTCCCAAATCTGCCAAATTGCTATCTCAGGTTAAGCCTGGAGGCTTATAGAGGGGATGCTACAGAATGAAGAAGGGTCAGTGTTCAAGTTCCAAAGCCATTCAGTAACAGAATTCTGTTTTTAGAGGAAAGGTCAATCTTTCATTCAGACCTTCAAGTGATTGGAGAACTCTACCTTACTCAGTTTACAAATTTAATTTTAATCTCATCCAAGGACACCCTGTGAGAAATACCCAGAATAATGTCTCATCAAATATCTGGGCATAACCCGACCAGAGTAATGTAATGGTCACTTTAATACCTTGATGCTCATTGGCTGGTTTGTGGACCAGCAGCATTGACATCACTTGGAAACTTGAGCTGAATCTCAGGCCCCACCTCAGTACTGAATCAGAATCTACATTTTAACAATATTCTCAGGTAAGCCAGAAGTATATTGAAGTCAAGCAAAGACCCAAACTGTGAGCCACAAACAAAGTCCTTAGTTGTTGTTTTGCTTTGTGATGATAGTTGGTTCTTTCCACTGCCTAATTCATTACATGCATTGACACATCCCTAGTTAAAAAAAGTTTTTTAGTATGCGCCCCAATACATGCTTGTTTTGATAGTTAGTATATGCAAGGACCCCTGAAAGATGTGAGGTGCATTATAAGATACATATGAACAAAGGTTTTAAGCTGTGTGGAAGGTAAGGAATGAACATTATTTTAAAATCTGTAGTTATTTGTGGTGACTTCCATGTACGCTGTTCTAGTTTGTTTCTTCATTGCTGTGACAAAACACTGACCAATACCAACTTGGGGAGGAAAGGGTTTATTTAGCTTACATCTCCTGGGTCACAGTTCATCACTGAGGGAATCCAAGGTAGGAACTCGACAGGAACCTGGAGGCAGGAGCTGAAGCACAGGCAACTGAGGAACGCTGCTTATTGGTTTGTTCCCCTGGCCCATGCTTAACCTGCTTTCTTATACAACAGAGGCCCACCTACCCAGGGGTGGCACCACCCATGGTGGTCTGGGCCATCCCACATCACTCAATACACAAGAAGATGCCCCACAGACATGGCCACAGGCCAGTGCAATGGAGGCAATTCACCAACTGAGCCTCCTACTACCTAGGTGCGTCAGATTGACAACTAAAGGTATCCAGCACATACCCTGAAGGTAACATTCCTTATGAATAATTAAGTCCACATTTTAAATGCTCTTCAGGAGAGTTCAGATGATTTTGGGCTGATTTTGTTTGGATCTGAAAGGACTAGCCCTGTCCTGTTCTCTCTCTCTCTGTTCCCCCCTCTCCCCCTTCCCTCTCCTCTCCTCTCCCCTCTCTCCTCTCTTTCTCCTTACCCATTACCTTCTTTTCCCTCCCTCCCTTCATCTTACAATCGCCCTCCATTCCCTTTCTCCCTCTCTGGTTTTTATCTCTCCCTTCTCCCTGTTCTCTTTCTCTCCAGGGTCATTATGTATTCCAAGATGGCCTTGAGCTCCATAGCTATGTAGTCTGGAGTGTCCTCAAACTCAGCGTGTTCCGGCCTCAGCCTCCCCATTGCTTGGAGTACAGGTGTGCACCACCACACTGAGCTGACCTGTGCTGTGTTCCTGTGCTTATATTACCAGCACTGTCTTCAGATTGTGGTTTTGTATAGGAAGGATATTCTTTAAGCCACATGCCTGCCTTGTGATAATTAGCATGATCAAAAGTATATAGTTGAATGTGTACCTCCTCTTTGGGGCGCATATAACTGCAGTGCAGTAAGGGGTCTAATAAGGGTGCCTCTGACAGTCATCTTCCTTGCTCCTCAGTCCTGATTCCTGCCATTCTGTATCATCTGATGTAGTTTTCCAAGTGCAGACAGCAGTGACAACACACAGAATTGGTTTCTGGTTTTTAGTGCCTAAAGGCCAGACATTGACATACTGACATCTCCTTTTTCCATACTAGAGCACTTCATGCGGTCCTTGAGCTTGCCTACCATGCCTTGGATGCTCCTCCTCCAGCACATGGAGTTCTCTGGGTCTTCTTGTTTGTACTGCAGACTCTGAGAATGGCAGCCCTGGGAGAAAGGGATCCTGGGGCTTGGAGGCTAGAATATTATAATTCCTAGTACCCAGAAGCAGCCCAGAGATCTGTGGGTGGCAGTGCCCACCATGTTCAAGGTCGCCACCCCACCCAATTCTTGACTTGCTTAGCATCTGGAAAGCTTGAATATTTTGGTGTTTTGGGGGGAGACCTCTTGGGGAATCTGATGAAAGCTATGTTTTTTTTGCTCGAGAAAAACGCACAAACAAATTTTCCATTCAATTACAGAGGAATTCAGCGCTCCTTTGAAGCTCAGGATGAAGAACCTGTTTAGAAGTGAAAAAGGCAAGTTAGGTTTGCAAGGCCCCTGTCCTCTGTCTCAGAACTCCCATTCCCTGAAGCCCTTCTGAGTTTCTGGACTATGTCTATTGTACAGAGGTAGGAAGGAGCCTGAACTTTAATTCCAAAGACATTCAAGAGTATGCCTCCACTCAAGCCTTCAGCAGTGAGCAGGGCTCACACGGGCAGTTCTTCACTCTGTAAAACGGGTCACGACCATTCACACTTTGCAGTGTTCCCCTCTCTGTTTGCCCCTTCCAGCTTTGTTTCCCTTCTTGCTTATTCTTCAAATATCTGACCTCTTTCCTGCCTCAGAGACTGCACTTTTCTGTGTGCTCTGCTTGATGTGCTCTTTCCATCTCCTCATGTGTACAAGTCAGCTTTCTGCTCCTGTAACAAACGCCAGAGCTATACAACTTATAAAGAGAAACGGTTTATTTTGGCTTACAGCTTTGGAGGTTTCGATCCCTGGTGGGTTGACCTTTGTGGTGAGGCAGCATGCCTTGGCAGAAGCATGTGGTGGAGCAAAAGTGTTCTCAGCATGGCCAGAGAAGCAAAAAGAGAGAAAGAGGAAGAGGCCAGAGTCCACAGTCCCCTTTGATGGCATGCCCTCAGTGACTAGAAGACCTGCAACTCTTCCTGCCTTTTAAAGCCCCCACTATGGGCCATCGAGTGAAGCTAGAGACAGAACCTTTAACTTGGATCTTTGAGGGACAGTCCAGATCCAAGCTATATCAAGTCTTACTTCTTTTATAAAGTGTGACTAGAAGACCTGCAACTCTTCCTGCCTTTTAAAGCCCCCACTATGGGCCATCGAGTGAAGCTAGAGACAGAACCTTTAACTTGGATCTTTGAGGGACAGTCCAGATCCAAGCTATATCAAGTCTTACTTCTTTTATAAAGTTCTCTCTCTCTCTCTCTCTCTCTCTCTCTCTCTCTCTCTCTCATTAAAGAACATATATAGTTCAGTAATTTGTATTCTATTCCCAACATGGTGCAATGAGCACCACCACCAATTTACTTCAGGCCACTAATTCTAATGATGCATTATTACCCTTAAAACAATCTCCTGTATCAGTCAATCCTCTCTCTCTCCCACCCTCAGCCTCTGGCAACTTGAATCCACTTTCTCTCTTTATGGATTTGTCTATTCTGGACATTTGTTATAAACAGAATCATATAACCCAGAGCTTTGTGTGTCTGCCTTCTTGCACTGGTCAAAATGTTTTCAAGTTTCATTCATGTTGCAGCTGTTACCAGGGCTCCATTTCTCTTTATGGCTGAGTAATATTCCATTTCATAACACACATTCTGATATCTACTCATCAGCTGATGAAAACTGGAATGGTTTCTACTTTTTGGCTGTTGTGGAAAATGATGTTGTGGTGCCCAGCTCTATTGGCTGAAATGTTCTTTGTTTAAGTATGTTGATTGCAGCTCTTGCTTATTTTTATTTAACATATTTATTTTTATTCTCTCCCATAGAGTGTAAGCTGCAGGAAGGCCAAGACCTCGTTCAGCTTGTGCAGTGCTATATTCCCAGGGCCTCGTGTCGTGCATGGCACTTTGTAGACAATAAACATCTGTTGAATGAACAAATGTGTGAGAACTGTTGTTATTCTCCTCTCTCAGTAGATTCTGTCTTCTCCTCTGATTCATGCAGGCCTCTGGCTCTGCTGCCCTGGGTCTCTCTCTTTTCAGAGATTTCTTTGCAGCTGTGGTTTTTTTATCACATCCTATCACTGAATCATGATCCAACATTACCTCATGTGGGTTCTCTAGTGCCCTAGAACATACTCAGTTGAGTTTGAGTGTAAGGCAGACACACACAAGAGGGCCTGTGAAGATACCTTCCATGCATCCCAGTTCTGGTGCTTCTGACCCTCTGGATCTGGATGGATCTAGAACATCTCTTCAAGTTCCCAGGTTCTGTGAGCATCACTGCTGTTGTGGAGTCAGTCTCAGCAGATAGACTTGGACTGTTGAGATCACGGGAGTCCAAATGGGCCTCCCCAAACAGTTCCTATCCTTTTTCTGTCTCCTCTAATGTGAATCCTGAGGGTCTGGTTGACTGGGAGCAGATGGTGTATTCCCTAAAACAGGTAATTCAGCTCATGGGTCTGTACCCCTCCTTGGTCCAAGAGGAGGGTAATGAGATGATATCCATTGCAGAGTTGGTCTCTGGAGCCAGGGGCTTGATACCAGTTGGGTGTTCATAATTATGGAGATGAGAACCAGAGTTGAGAGTCTGCTGGCTTGTCGCAGAACACTTGCATGTTTGTAGCTAGCATCTAGTCAAGTTGGTTGGTTCCTATACTTGCTAGGGTTGCACACAAAGGCAGTCATTTCTACAGGACTGAAGAGGGTGGTACACCACGCCATGGTTTCAAGGGTTAAAATCAACTGCCCTAACACTGTACCTGGCTCCCATGCCACATGAGCAAAGAGAGATACAGAATGAGGCTCAAAACATCTCATATGTACAGGGAGGAATGCATAGAAACAATGCTTATAGTATTACATACATTTTAAGGATTTTTGCGTATCTCTCTAAATACACACATCATGGAGGATAAATAAGAGGGGAGATGTACTAGTAGGTCTGACCTTGGGGTGTGATATCTGTGTGACAGTTGTCTTTGCTGTGCTCAACTGAACTGTTCTCCTAAGCTCACATATCATCATGATGATAGTTGACATCAGACAAATTGTGTTTCCATCCTCTTAAAAAGAGAAAAAGCTAGATAGGTAAAAAGATAAGATTTGTTGAAATCCCTGCTCTACACATGGGATGTGTGACCTTGAGCAGTTTAACTCACCACTCTGAACATTTGTTTGCTTTTCAAAAAGGAGTAACAATCCTCATAAGCCCACAAAGAGTTCTGTGTTCTTTTGCTTAGGTAAGGCATGCGGTGGGGTTAGCATAATGATTGCCTTATGGTAAGTACCCAGTAAATGTTAGCTATTGTTACTAATATTGGGTCATTGCTAAGCATGAAGTGTTGGCATCTGTGTTAGACATAAAGAGAGAACTCAGCCTCTGGGGTGGAGACACACTGCATGGATTCATCATCTAACTCCCTCAGTGGGAGGTAGATGATGTCAGTAACTGGCATGTAAAGTGACTATGTAACCTCTGATCACAGTGACTTCATTTATGGCTTCTGTGTTTTTCTCTGTCCCACCCCTAGCCAGAATGGGGCTTTCTGGAGGGAACGGCCTTGTCTTTTGTCCAGTGAGGCAGTGCTTAGCACATGGCAGCTATATACTGTTGTGTTCTGAATGAACAGAGTTCAATTCTTTCTTCTTCCAGAGCCCTTGCTGATGTCATGAGGCCACAGGGCCACTGCAACATGGACCACATGGAGAGAGACCTCAATATTGTCGTCCATGTACAGCATTATGAGAACATGGACACGAGAACCCCCATAAATAATCTCCGTAAGTATGGGTGCGTGGGCCACTTCTGGTCTGTGAGGTGACCAGGCAGCTGTCACATGGCCAGCCGGTATGCATCTGGGTTCTGGGTCATTGAAGAGCATCTCCATGAATTAGTCAGAAAGTTCATCGGTTTAGTGTGATGCTGGGTTTTGCACCTCAGGCTTTTGCTTGGTTGTCCTCTCTGCTTAAGTATGATCCGTTTGGTCATTTCTTCAGTAGTAGACAATTTAATTGGTTCATTGAAGTTGATCTATTAACTACTGGCCTTCTTGGTCTGATCTCATGTTGGGTACTTAGCCAATGGGTTGTTTGGTTGATTTAATGTAGGTTGTTAATCTGATATCTCATAATCCATCTCATTGGTTCATATTGATTGGGTCATATCTTAGCTATCAGTTTATCTTGACCAGGTTATCGGTTAGCCAATGATACATTCCTTTACTCATATGTTTTCTGAGGTTGACCAGATGTTACTTTTATGTTGTCTGCTGCATTCAGTGAGCAAATACCAGTTCTGAAGAATGACATTTATTTAAAGAAAAGACTAACTTCACAGAAATGACCTGTAAACTACTTGGTGTGAGGTAGGCAGGTGTTGAGTCCTGGTCCCACTGGCTTGGGTGAATATACATAATTCAACAACAGCAAATTCAGTTTTCCTTGTTCTTCCAAGAAAAAAAAAGAGAAGTTGCTTTTATCATTGTGTTTGGTACATGTGTTAGCACAAGTTTTCTTTCCTTCCAAAGATCTGTATAGACAGCGTACCGAGCAGGTTCTCTGACTAGTGGGAGTCGAAGAACAATACAGTTGTTTGTTTTTTACAATTGCACACGTCTATGGTAGTCATTCCTAGAAATTATGTTTTCTGATCACCCCACCATTAAAGCAATATGGAGGGGGTGGTTGAAAGTAACAGAGCCAGGCAGTTTGAAGGATGCATTAAGCTGTGACTGGAGATTACTGAAGACAGCAACCATTTTTTGGTATCAAGCGCTTTCCTAACCTAGGCATTCTTTGCTGATGCTCACCTACAGGCAGCAAGGGTGTATTATTTGCTGACTCACAGTTCTGGAAAATTTTTATGATCCATGGCTAGAGGAAGCAGTGTGTGTGTGTGTGTGTGTGTGTGTGTGTGTGTGTGTGGTGGGGGGAGGTTGACATAGGCGACATGAATTCTCTGATTCTATATGATGATAATTATTAATGGTTTTGGAAATTCTTGCAGGGTGTTAGCAAAGTTAATATTTGACATGGTTTAGATCACTCAATGGGATGCTTTCTATATTAAATAATTTCATATTACTTATCTGTGAATTGCATCATGATATGGCATTAGAAATAGCCATATTGCAGAGCAAAACACACCAGAAATTGAAGGCTTTATGTCCAAATCCTATGGCCCCCCAAAGATATGATAGACAGTGGCTACTTTGATATAGCTGTTGCTTGTTTAGTTCTGGTTCTGATGGAAATGACAATGTGTCCTTTCAGATTCCACTGGGAACAGGCCCAACCTTCAGTATGTAGGTTCCAGATGCCATAAGTGAATGAAAGTGATCAAAGCAGAGAAACTGAAATGGTGTTAAGTCCCTGGTTACAAGAAGCGATGGTTGTCAGGGCTTTGTTTGAAGTCTCCGTCTTTGGTACGGTATGGAATTACACTGAAGTGGAATCAAATTCACTGAAGCTGTTCACTGAGCAACAGACTCACCCAACTTTCATTATTGCACCAGGCAAAAGGTCAGGGAAGGGATGATAATGAAACGTTGCTTAAATAAAAGACTTTTGTTTAAAGTTGTACTGAAAATAAATTACTGCACAGAGATGGATGTTCAATACTGAGTAACTCGGGAGTCTGGGTGAGGCGCCACTCTGCTTGCTGTCTTCTATGGATCTGTATTTCTACCTCAGTAATTGATTTTTTTTAAGCATTGGGGATGAGACCCAGGGCCTTCTACTTGGTCAGAAAAGCACTGCACCACTGAATCATACCACCAGCCCTCTTTTTACTTTTAATTTTGGGAACAGGGTCTCACTAAGTTGCCCAGGCTGCACTGGAACTCACTTTGTAACCCAAGATCACCATGAACTCTGGATCCTCCTCTCAGTCTCTCAAACAGTTGGAGTTACAGGCCTGTACTATCACAATATCTGGCTTAATTATCTTTTACATCAAGGGAGAAAGTATCTTGCCATAGTCAAATGGTTAAGACTGTAGGAAGACATTCCTGGTAAACCCTAGGGCAAAATTCCAGGAATGATCTCACACACAGTGTGTTCTTACATGAATTGCTACACACATTAATTTCATGTAGTTCTGAGAGGTCTACCCAGTCCTTTTCTCCTTGCATTCTTGAGAACAGTAAGAAGCATATGATGTTTAATTTGTAATAGAAAGATAAACATATGCAAAATCAATATACCAATAGTAGTTAACAGTAATAATAGGTTTCTGTAACGGATTATTTTCTTTAATTGATTTATAGGAACTGTTTATATATTATGGTCACATAAAGTGTATGTGCTCGGCCAGGTGTGGTGGCATACGCCTTTAATCCCAGCACTTGGTAGGCAGAGGCAGGCGGATCTCTGAGTTCAAGGCCAGCCTGGTCTACATAGTGAATTCCAGGACAGCTGGGGCTACAGGGAGACACTGTCTCAAAAAGACCAAAAAAAAAATGTGTATGCTCAAAAGATAGAAAGATCTTGGGAGTTCATTGAGAGGCTAGGACTACATGATAGATATCAGGTAGTTATTAGGAAGTTAATAAGCCCAGCAATCACCAGAGCCCCTTTTGGCAGATAGAGAAGCAGGTTAAGGATCTAGTCTGAAAAGTGGAAACTATGTCAGCCCTTTGTAAAATTAAAACAAACCTAATTGAATAAAAAAACTATTTTGGTGACATTATGGGAGCTACGGAGACTTACCACTGCAAAATGAAAAGAAAGATGCATTCGTGGTACACCAAGAAGTTAGCATAGTTCTATTCGAAGTCAGTTTGTACTACATATTCAAGTTGCCAGGAGGACTTGGGGATTAAATAGTCTAGTAGTAATCTATATCTTTAACTCTTTGTCTTCTTTTTCCAACTCCCCTTCCCCTTCCTTCCTTTTCTGTCTCCCTCCCTCCCT
>NW_008335297.1:2998875-3001203 GCF_000622305.1 Nannospalax galili | reverse complement strand
CTTCCTTCCTTCCTTCCTTCCTTCCTTCCTTCCTTCCTTCCTTCCTTCCTTCCTTCCTTCCTTTCTTTCCTTGTCTTGTTATGCTTCTTCAAATGGCTGTGAACTCACAGTCCTCCTGCCTCCAACTCCCTATGCTGGGATCACAGGCAGGTCTTGAGTGCTCAGCACTTTCAAGCTATTCATGCCAGTTCATTTTCTGACCTAGCCTTTATGTTTAGGTCAAATATCATAAAACTAACATTTAATGCAGAAATCTAGGTGAGTGGAGGGCTCAGATGAAGGCAAACAAGGAGGAGGGAGCTTCAGAATGGGGAACAATTTCGCCAGCTTTTCTTTGTAAATTTCCTGGGTTGATTTTTTCCCCCCATGATATGAAGGACTTGCCTTTTTATCTGAATATGACTTTTTTCCTTGAGCTGATGCTGTTTATTTTCTTTCCAAGTATTCAGTGATATTGCCTAAAAATATTTAGTCTGATAATCAGAAAGGCTTTGACCTCTTTGATGAACAGGATGCAGATTTCGATGAGATGGTGATTTTCTGCAAATGTTCTTCAGCTTCTGTGTAATTATAGGTTGCTTCTGAAGGCACATTTTGTCCTTAGGTTCTAAGAATGCACTCTGCTCGCCCCCCCTGCTTTTCAGTGATATCCCCAGCCCTTTAGGAGTTCAGTCTTCTTAAGAATCAGTGGTGTGAATGAGGCTTTTACATACAACCTAGTGGATATGTCTTGACTCAGTTATGTTAGCAGCAGTGTGTTTAGAAATAAACAAATGTTTTAGAATTGCAAAGATTGTCCATGGAGTTCTGAATGATCCTCACTCACTTTCCTCTTAGCATCTTACATCACTGTGGTACATTTTTCAGAACTGGAGATTCAACATCAGTACATTCATTTTAGCTACACTGAGGACAGTATTTGAATTTTTCTAGTTTCTCCACAAACATTCCTTTTCTATCCCATCATTCCTCCTGGATTGCCACCTTGCCTTTAGCACAGCTTCCCTCTGTAGTTGAATTTTAGTTGTGCAATATTGTATGTGATGATGTGATAAAGATGGCACGAAGATGCAAAGCAACACTCAGTTTATTGCCATGGCACAAAGAGTGTCTTCCAGTGACTAAAACATTCATATGAAATCAACCACTTTGACAGTGTTGGGATGAAACCAGTTGCTACCTGGACTGTGCACTGTGCTGTAGTTTAGAGCCATAGAACATGTTTTTATGCTCTGTGTTCATATGCAACCGAGCCTTGGCATTTGGTTGATCATGCTTTATTATCTACTATCTATCTATCTATCTATCTATCTATCTATCATCTTCTATCTAGCTATCATCTATCTGTCATCTATTGATTAATCAATTATCTATCTGTCTTCTATGTATCATCTATTTATCTATCATCTATCTATATATCTATCATTTATTTATCATCTCTCTTCTGTCTATCTGTCTTTCTGTCTGTCTCTGTCATCTATCTCTATCTATCTATCTATCTATCTATCTATCTATCTATCTATCTATCATTTATCTGTCATCTATTGATCAATCAATTATCTATTTGTCATCTATATATCATCTATTTATCTATCTATCATCTATCTATATATCTATCATTTATCTATCATCTCTCTTCTGTCTGTCTATCTGTCTCTGTCATCTATCTATCATCTATCATCTCTCTCTCTCTCTCTATCTATCATCTAGCTATCATCTATCATCATCTATCTGTCTATCCATCTATCATCTATGACCAACTCTGTGTTTTGTATGCATGTGTATGGTTGTGCTCACTCATACATGCACACATGGAGAGGTCAGAGGGTTCTTCTCTCTCCACCTTATTTCTTGAGATAAGGTCTCTAAGCCTGGACCTTGCCATTTTAGCTAAGCTGACTACCTGGTGATACCATGGGATCCTTCTGACTCCACCCACCTGCACATGGGTGCTGGAGATTTAACCTTGGATCATCATGCTTTCCCAGAAAGCACTTTTACCCACTGGGGCATTCTCCTCAGCCCTGCTTTATTATTATTTTTTAAACCATCATGATCAAGCAAGTGAGATTTCACCCAATACTGAGGACAAATGCTGACTTGCTGTTTAGGACACAGAATCCATTACAAGAATGGACTCCTGTGATTTAGGTGGGGTGATGGGCTAGATCACCAGAGTCCATTCTGAAGAGCTCTGTCATTCATATCTTTGTCTGCTCATTAGTCCATTTTCACCAAGGTTCCTGGAACTGTCCTATTGGTATAGTTGTTCTCAAACATTTTTTTAAGAGTAGGGGAAGATTTCCTAGCCAGGGCAGACAAAAAGCT
>NW_008335297.1:2965271-2998840 GCF_000622305.1 Nannospalax galili | reverse complement strand
ATATATATATCAGTATTTGAGTAAAATTAGGTGTAAGATATTGCAATATTCTGTCACTTCTACAGACAGCATTGTAAATCACCAGGCACACTTAATCCTCAAAACCTATTGTTCTCTTCATCATTAGGATAGGAAATAGGCTTAGAAAAGTTTGATGGCATAAGGTTGACCTAGTTATGAATGATGGAACTGGGTTTTTTTTTCAGTGCTGGGATTTGAATCTAGGGCCCCACACATGCTTTAAGCAGTGAACCACTGGGCCCCCATTTTATCCTTAGCCCCCATTTTATCTTTTATTTTGAGACAGGATCTTGCTAAGTTGCCCAGGCTGGATTTATACTCACTCTGTATCCAGGACAGGTCTTAAATTTAGGATCCTACTGCCTCAGTTTCCTGAGTAACTGTGATTACTGTCCTGTACCTCTGAGTCTGGCTTAGAACTGAGATTGAAACTGAATCAGTGAGGCTGTGATTTCTGTGATTAATATTATATGATCTCTCTTGTGGTACAGGGGATTTGCAGAACACATGGGGCTTCTCCTGGAAGTGGACATTGTTGAAGGATATGCTAAGGGCTCTGAAAATTCCATTGGTGTGATAGGAAAGAGAGCTTTTTACAAACTATTTCTATGTTTAATTTACCATCTTGTGATGAGGTCTCCTTTAGAGGCCTGGGCATTTATTGAGCTGCTGTGTGCCAGGCACTGTGTTAAGCAGTCTGAATGTGTTAACTCAGTACTCAAAACAACCCTAAAATAGCGAAGTTCATTTCTGCCTCTGGGTGTTTGTATTTGGCAGAGGACCTGGGTTTAGTTCCCATCACCCACATGGTGATGGACAGTCATCTGTAACTCTAGTTCCAGAGGATTAAAAGTGCCCTCTTTTGGCCTTCACAGGTACTGCACACATGTGGTGCACTTGTGTACATGCAGGCAGCTGTGCATTGTGCCTGAAACACAGTCTTCCTAGGACTCTGTGGGTCTGGCCTCTCCTTGAACTTCTTACTCTAACTGCCTCCTTAGTGAGGTGTTCCTTGATTATCTCTGGCCCCCAAGTCATCCACTATTTCCTATCTCCTCATGATTTTCTTTATAGCACGTTGTTTTCTCTGAAACAGTCTCAGAGAACAGTCTTACGGTTTTATCTATATTTCTTCTGGTACAGTACAAACCTCATGGAGGAAAAGTCCGTGCATTGTCACAGCCATCTCCCCTACACTGGGGACCATGTTGGTTCACCACAGCAACTCTATGCTTGTGTAGTGAATGAAGCAATCTGTGGGTAAGGCATCATGATTCTCATTTTATGGGTAGGAAACTGAGATGGATGCACATTAAGGATGGGAAAATGTTGAAAATTGTTGTGTCCAGGTGACCAGATACTTGGAAGTTCATCATTCTTTTCTATGTTTGTGTGTATTTGAAAATGCATAGAATAGGAAGTTAAAATTAGAGAGGTTGCCCATGACAGCATAGTGGATAAAGAGGAGCCAGGAGTCAAACCTTGGTAAATCCAGCTCTGTAAGTTGTACTTCATTTTACCCATAGCATGGGCTGCCTTGGGGTAACCATTCAGATATCAGACAGAATGGTGCATGAGTTACCTTTGCATTTATGTGACTGGAATACAGGACAGAAATGACTTAAGGGAAGAAGGTTTTTCTTTTCCTCATGAATTCAAAGGATTTTAGCACACTGTATCTGGAAAAGTTTGGCAGTGACTTAGTCCATGGTGGCAGGAGTGTGTGGCAGTGAGAGTGTGTGGCAGAGGCTGTTCCCATCATGGTGAATCTGGAAGCAAAGAGTGAGGCAGGAAGAAAGGGCAAATATAACCTTCAAAGACATGTCCGGCAGGAGTGTGTGGCAGTGAGAGTGTGTGGCAGAGGCTGTTCCCATCATGGTGAATCTGGAAGCAAAGAGTGAGGCAGGAAGAAAGGGCAGATATAACCTTCAAAGACATGTCACTAATGGCTTCTTTCTCCCATCCAGGCCCTAATAGTCTCCAGCTGGGGAGTGTTGATCCTGAGGCAGGTATTATTTTAATAAGAGGGGATCAACAGGGAAAGTAGTAGGCAGCATAGATAAAACAGAGGGTGTGTGTGGGGAGAGAGAGAGAGAGAGAGAGAGAGAGAGAGAGAGAGAGAGAGAGAGAGAGAGAATATGACCAATTGGTTTCTGATCTCTGGGCCAACTGTCTGATCCTAGATATATCAGTTGGACAAGGCAGATGGTTTCTCTGGGTTCTTTTTGAGTTTTGAGTTCCATAATGGAAGAGCTTCTGCAGGAAAGGTGTTATGTAGGAGGAGAAGTGCTGTTTATTTAACTTTCTATGGGGATGGGCAAGGATGCACTCTTTAAATCCATTCCTGCATTGTCTAGAAAACATGCTATGTTCATAGATAATTTGATGAATAAATGAATGAATGCACAAGCACAGTAAGAACCCCAGTGGAAACCACAGGACTTATGGGTTAAACTTTGGGGGGATCTTGAATCATTCCAATTCAAGAGGGTTTAGTTATTTATGGAGCTAAATCTACCAATTTCTTCCTGAAATCTTGATGTTTTTTCCCTCACAGATGGGCACACTGTCCTACCTGAAGATTTGTGACTCTAATGCCCTTGGCACATGCATTAGTTTATTAATTAGTCATTCAAAGTGATCTATGATGGATCAGTTAAAACATTTGAAGATTTAGTTCAGTAACCTGAAACGAGTTCAAGTAGTTTTGATCAAGAAATTCACCTTTCTCTGGGGGCATTCAGGATGTAGACAAGTCTCCCACACTTGGAAGATGCTTATCAAACTTGTCTGGTATGAGTTGGAGATGGAGCAGCGAGTCAGAGGAAGAGCTGGGCCTGGAAGAGAGACAGCTGGGACTGGGCATTTGTTCCATCAGTTATTAGCTGTGCAAGCTTGGAAAAGTTGACATAATTCTCTGAACCTCTTGTTTCCTATTCTATAAAAGGAGTAAAGCAATATCTACTGCACAAGATGACCGTGAGGATTAAATGACACATATGAAGAATGTAGCAGAGTGCCTGGCAATATAAATATTGCTTATTACTGTTGCTACTGGTGGAAATGAGTGAAGAGAGGTATTACAATTGAGGCAGACCAGGCTGCATTCATTGGCCAGTTGTTTTCATGGTGAAAATGTGTCCACTCTGCGTGTCAGTTGATAATGCAGAATGTGTGCATGTGGGGTGTGTGTGTGTGTGTGTGTGTGTGTGTGTGTTGCATGCATGTGTATGTGTTGTATTTGTTACTACCATTTTTGATGCTAATTAGACCTGCAGAACTGCAGGAAATATGTTGGATTGTTGGATGGAGCAGCTGTCTCTTTCTTAGCCATTTGTTCCTGTCTTATGTTTCTCTTCTCTTCCCATTTAAAACACAGGAGCCTTTGTTCTGTGAGGAATATCGATCTTAACATTTTATTTATGCTGGCAGACCAGGTCAGTAGGAATGTGTATGTCCTCAAATATGTCCTATGCTCCACTCGGAAAATGACATTGTGTATGTGTTTGTACTTGCATGTGTGTGCAGTCAACAAAGAAACAGAGTCCTTAAAGAAAAAAAAATCACTTTCTGTAAGTCATCTCTTGGGTTCTTTTCCAAAATTGCTACTAATGCTGGCCACATGGCACAGCCTAATTAGATTCACATCGCTTTTCCAACCAGCTGTAGGACTATTTGTAAAGAAATCCTAAGTGTTCAACACAGTGTCTGGTTTAGCTTCAAAGATGCCAAATTCTCCTTCTAAGCCATGGAAAGCCTGTCTTTGGACATGTTTCCTTTGGGAGAACATTTCTATCTTTCTATCTGGATGGAGGGAGGGGATAAATTTGCTATGTGATTGATGATGTAGATTAAAAGGAACAGTAAGTAAAACAGTCACATTTGTGTGTCACCTGCCAGGAACACTCATTTTACTTCCCCTGGAAGCTCCATGAAATAATTGAAATGTGTTTTGCAGCCACATAGCATGGATGAAGAAACTGGTTCAGAGGCTTTAAGTGACCTACCCAAGGTCACAGAGATACTAGGTAAGGAGTTTGGGCCCTAAACATGAACTCAGGTGTAATTGGTTGCAGATCTTATGCTCTGTTCAAATTTTTCGTGTGCCTTTCCCAGGAGTCCATGCTGGGCAGAACACTGGGTTATGTTTCTTTCCCTTATTGATTCATTCCCACTAAGAACTGCAGTATTCAGTTACACTTTGAAAACAAACCCACTGAAATAAAGCCACCATTCCTGTTCGGAAGCATATAGATTCTGCCAATTTTTTTGTCTGCAAGTAGTATTTCCACTCAAACAACATTCAACTGGCACTTAAAAAAATCTTGCTATGTGCCAGTCAGTGTGCTAATAATGGGAGGTAAAAAGATCAGAGAGCCATGCTAGGGCATTTCCTCTCTGAGCTTACAATACAAAGAGGGGGATGAATCTCTGCAGGTAAGATGGGAGTAAGTCCAGGGCACCCTGGGAGCAAGCAGGACACTCCCCAGAACATCAGAGCTAGAGGGGAGGGAAGAAAGACCAGGATAATCTTTCCTGAGAAACTGATACATTTTGTTTTCTGCAAGAAAATACACCCCAATAACTTTCTAGGAAACAGAGGGGAGGAAAGCAGGGCATTTTGATGATGCTCAGCTCTGACTGAAGGGAGAAACTGTAGCCCTAGAATAGAGATTTTGTTTTTTCTTACAGATCTGAGGAGTTCCCACCCCCCAAATTGTATAAAAAAGGAGCTTTTGTTTGATTTGGATCATGGTGATTTGAGAAGAAAAATAAGAATGCCAAGTCTGACACAGAGAGGCCAAAATTTCAAAGTCAGCTATCAAGAGTTTAATAAGGAATTTTTTCTTTCTCAGAGGACTTCCCATTCATGCAGCAAGCTGCTCCTTCTTGAAGAGATTAGTGTTGATTTTTTTCTCCTGTGGAAATTTAATAGCCAACAAAAATTAAGTAATATAGTTAATATCATAATACATACATTAAAATAATTCACAGTAAAGTTTGAGGAAACCTGCCTTGAAAACTCCCAATAAGCATCCTCAGTAAAGTTAATTACAAGTTGAAAAGGAAATCTCATTACATTAGTCTAAGAATTGCAGTTAATGAAACCAAGTGCAATCACAATCTGAATATTTCATTAAATGGAGACTCTAAGTCATTAATTTAGGTATTCGGCCTGGCGTTGTGTGGTGAGACTGAGCGTGCCAATCTCAAGGCAGAGCCTGTGTTTTATGCATTAAAATACACCTCTGTTTTGGGGACCTTTGGAAACAAGCTCTACCCAGTTCTGCCTAGCTCTGGATCTGTCCATGGTTCTGAACCTCTTGGTGCTGTTACTCAGTTCAAGTCACCCAGCCTGAAAAGTCTACCTCATAGAATTTTGGAACTTGGGGGACTTTCGGTCATCTTGCCATGCTAAAATGCACTTAGGGCTTCAGAGATGACTAGGAAATGAAAATAAATGGAAGACCTTGGGTCCACACAGTGTGCTGGTTTTACCATTTTTCCAATAAAGGAAATTAAGAAGCAATTACAAAATGGTATCTTTATCATGTCATGAAAGATATAGATATTTTCAGGGTTGGAGAGATGGTTCTGTGGTTAAGAGCACTGGCTGCTCTTGCAGATGACCTGAGTTTGATTCCCAGCACCACATGGTGGCTGACAACCTTTCATAACTCCAGTTCCAGGGGAATCTACTGCCTTCTTCTAACCTCTGTGGGCATTGCATGACATGGGTGCACTTACACACATTTGGGTAATACACTTATACACATAAAATAAGAATAATAAATCTAATATTTTTAAAAGGATATAGGCATTTTGATGCCAACAGTTTAGGTAAGAAAAAGTTCTCAAAACACACACCTAAACTGAGTGTGGTTACACATGCCTATAATCCTAACACTCTATAGCAGGAAGAACTGTAAGTTAATGCCAACCTGTGAACATAGCAAGACCATGTCCCAACACACACACACACACACACACACATGCATGCACACACACACACACACAGACAAACCCTTTACACCACCACCACCACCAAACAAAAAATAAACAATAAACGATCCCCAAAACCTAAAACAAATGAAGTTGGCATCATGAAAATATACGTTTCCATGAATTTACTGTTCTTTTACCCTTTTAATATCTTTATCTATCTATCTCCCTCTCAATGAATTGGAAATGAGAATGTGGATTTGCATTTTGTAGGTTTGCTCATCAAATGAGTATTTATTGAATATCTACTAAATTCTCTGCACTGGGATATAGTGCTCCTTAGATAGAAATTGACAATGTGTTTGTATGCATTATCTATCTATCTATAATTTACCCATATGTGTGACCCCATAGTGCTTATGGGGTCTATTCTCGGCATTTTATAAATACTGAGCACAAGATTCAGGAACATGCATAGATCTTCTTAGAGTTACACATCCATAAAACTTGTCTGGTCAATACTGCTTGCAAAATATAATTATTGACCGTTTGGGGCACAATGAGTGATCACAAACACATGTTGACTAGTTCTCTAGGATAGACTTCAGGGTATGAAAGTAAGGGGTAGATTTTTGCAGTGATGGGTACAGTGACTGTCCTGTTCAAAGGAAGCTTTTGAAATGCTCAGATATTCTTGAGGTATTAAGAACATATTGAAATGCCAAGAGCCCTTGAGTTGGAAGTTGTGTAAGGGCAGCTTTTGCTTTCTTTTACTGAGTGATAACCAGGAATGCAGGAAGCACTTCACTCTTCAAGGTATTATTTTATGTTTTTTAATGCATGTATATATTCAAAGTCAAATAAGATCACCAATTAAATGATTCCTTGATAATAGTTGACAAAGAAGTTGCATAAACAATTTGAAAAGGCTTCCATTGTACACAGTTTGGTTTTGTTAACAATCTTAGGGGTGGCTAGGTTCAGATTCTATACTGTTAATTAATTAATTAATTAATTAATTAGGCTTTTTGAGACAAAGTCTCCCTGCAGCCTCAGCTGGCATGGAACTGGCTATGCAGACCAGGCTGGTCTTGATCTCACAGAGTCACAGAGATCTGCCTGCCTCTGCCTCCTGAGTGAGTGGTGTGATTAAAGGCACACACTACTGTGCCAGGCTTGTGCTATGATTTTAAAACATGCTACAAATGTGCCAGAATTGCTTCTACCACATGGAATTTACACTCACTCTTCTTTTTCCCTAAAATATGCTTTCCCATGATCTTTGCATGGCTGACTCCTCATTCATGGTCTTTCCTAAACCATTATTGTGGTTTGAAATGTCTCCTGTAGGCTCATATGTTTTAACACTGATCCCCACCTCATGGAGCTGTTTTGGAAGGTTATAAGCCTGTTGGAAGGGGGTGCCCTGCTGAAGAAAGTGGGCCTTGGGGTTTTAGAGTCACCACTTCCTGTCCATGCTCTGCCTCCTGTTCTACCAAGATGTGAGGAGGCGAGGAGTCCCAGCTGTGGACTCCTACCACCATGGAGCATACCTTCCCCTCCCTGAGGGACTGTATCCCTTCACACTGCTGTTCCCAAAGAAACCCTCCTTTAAACTGCTTCTTGACAAATGTTTCATCACAGCAGCATGAAAAATAAGAAATACACTTGTTATCTCTTTTTAGACACCCCCTCTATGCCAAACAGCCCAGTCCATGTGGTGGTTGCATAGGTCCCCTCTCTGGAAGCACACCATTTACTTTCCTCATAGCTCATGTCACTCCTAAAATCATCTCATTTTTTATTCCTCTTGTATCTTTCCCACCAACATGCAGGACACCAGGGGCTTTGTTTGACTTGTTCTACACTATATCCCCAGTGCCTGGTGGTAGGTGCTTTGTAAAAAAAAATGTCAGGTGAATGAATGTTGTCAGATTACAATATCAGGCACATTTTATCACATGCACTGCTTTTTTCTTTCTTTCTTTCTTTGTAAGTTCATTGGTGTTTTACTTTCTGTGGACTAAATGTTCAGCATTGTATCAGAATTTGGCAAATGCTAAGTCATGTACCAAGAGAAGTTGTATACCTTGAAAAGCTCATGAATCTGTATTCTGGCATTACCCTGCAATTATGAAATGTCACACAAAAGTAATGCTTTTGAAGTTCAACTTACCAATTCAATCACAATTGATTTGCAGTAGTATTTCCCTCAATTTCATTCATTTCAGCCTCTCTGCCTTATGATGTTCTTATCCAGCTGACTCTCAGCTACATTAGCATGAAAGCAAACTAAAGAGGGAATTGGGTGTATTTAATATTTATGAAATGACTATGTTGTGTTGATATGGATAATAAAAAAACTCTGGAGAGGCAAAGTGGCCTTAATAATCCTCTACTTAGGATCACAATATTGATTTTAGTGTATCACAAAGCAGACTATTAAATATTCAAGAGTTATATTTAAAATTTAATTGTTGTATTTTAAAGAAAGTTTTAAAACGCAGAGGGTAAAGATATGCATATGAAGGAAAAAACAAACAAGCAAACAACAAAAGCACAAACTCATGGCAGAGCCACAGGTCAGTGTTCGATCCTCTGCTGGGGCAATTTCCCAGTGATGAGCTCTAAGCTGTGGCTTTTCTATGGTTAAAACAAGTTTTTGTCTTTTCTTTTGCTCCGAATTCCAAAATGCCCAGATACGCTGCTCTGTTCACTTAAGAACAAAAGAAAATCTCTGGATTTTAATTAAGGATGTTCTGAGAGTCCTTGGCCTCTTGGGATATGTTTCTGTAAACAGGGAAGGAAAAGGAGACACATTGTTGTGGATAGGGGGGTAGATAGAGGAAATTATTTTTGCTTAACTTTCCCTGTTTTTAAAAAAAATTATTAGTACTTATAAATTGTACATAACAGGCTTCATTATAACATTTTCATACATGTCTATAATGTACTTTTACCATTATTCACCACGTGGCCCTCCCTTCTCCCTGCCACTCTTGATGACCCCCTTCCTCTGTCCAACTATTCCCCTTTCGGCTTTCATGTCTTTTTGGTGAACCAATAAGTTTAGGGCCACTTACAGGAGCATGAACACCTCAGCAGTGGCTACATCACTGAAGAAAATATCTCTCCCAGCAACCATGGAATACCCATAGATCCTCAGAGAGGGGCTTTCCCTGGTTTTGAATCTTTGGTCTGTGTGTCCTATCACAGCTGCTCATTTTATTAAATAATCACTCTATGTGACACATAGTATAAGGCATACTCAGGTGAAAAGTAGTTAACATAATAGAGCTTTTTGGGTTGCGGCTATATGCCTGGTGTTTCTAATTTATTTTCTCATTTAATTTTCTGCATAACTGTGCAGAGCAGGTAGGATTATCTATATTTTAAAGATGATGTCTTAAAGATTATGTCAAAGATAAACCTCTCCATCTAATATCTGGTGCAGTCAGGATTCAGATGCACTTTGGTCTGACTCAAAAACCTGGACTCTTTCTTCCATCCAAAGCGAAGGAGGTTTTACTGTGGGTGATGTCACTGATAACCGGTCATGGCTTCCTTCAGTGAGAAAAAATTTGAGACTGTATTCAAGCTCAGAGGACATAAGTACTGTGATTGATTAGTCATGCCTGCTGTGAGCAAGATAGGGGAAGAGTACTTATGTGCCATATAGTTATCCTTTTATTTCTGCTACAGTTATGATAAAAGACCCTCTAAGGACATGTACTTGGTAAATGAGGAGCAGTATATATGATATAAAGTGAAGGAATATAAACCAAACTGATAGATTGGGAAGGCCTCAAGTGTATAGTGCCTAACATATGATGTTTGGATATATAGTAGGTGATTGACATATCTTTGCTTAATGAATGAATGAGCATATGATTGAATAGTTGAAGATGTGATAGTGTTTTATTCTTCTACGTTCTGTGGACTATGATCCTATATCAAGTTTGACTGCCTTAAAACTACCTATTAGAAGTAAATTACTTTAGTTTCCTATTCATGACTGTATTATAATAGTATATCCTTGAGCTTTATAGATCTTCAAGTCATAGTTGATGCAACAAAGGAAATATGAAGTATGTGTCTGTATTCTTGAAAATCTGACATTGAAAATGGGGACTTCCATATTGTTTGATATTCTTTATGTAAAATTTTATTATTAATTATTTATTTGTGTGTGTGTGTTATGTGTTGATGTACATACAATGGTGTGCACATATGGCTCAGAGGACAACTTGATAGAGTCAGTTCTCTCCTTTTACTTTTACCTGGTGGTCTATTTTGGTTTCATCGCTGTGACAAATACCAAGACTGAGGAAGCTTAGAGGAAGAAAGGGTTAATTTGGTTTACATTTCCAGGTCACAGTCCATCATTGAGAGCAGTTAGACCAGGAACTCAAGCAAGAACTTGAAGCAGAAACCATGAAGGACTACTGTTTGGTAACTCACTCACAGGCTCATGCTTAGCTTGCTCTCTTATACAGCCCAAGACCTCCTGCCCAGGGAATGGTCACCCATGTTGGGCTGGGCTCTCCTGCATCAACTTATAATCAAGACAACCCCACATAAACATGCCCACTGGTCAATCTGATCTAGGCAATTCTTCAATCAATGGTTTCCTCTCAGATGACTGTAGGCTGTGTCAGGTGTCAAGTTGACAATTAAAGCTAGCTAGGTCACCTGGGTTCTGGGAATTGAACTCAGGTCACCAGGCTTGCATGGCAAGTGCCTTTATGAGGCAATTACTTTTGCACACTGAGCCATCTTGCTAACCTCAGTGTTTTTTATATAACGAATGAACTCTGTATTCCATATTTGTTCAGATTTTTAAATTGTACTATCTAAGAGGCACTACATTAATGAATCAAAAACAAGCTATGTCTTTGACCTCTGTTACCTATGTTTTGGTGTGGGAAGACTATCCAAATAGAAGATATCCAAATAGATAAGAAATTAAGATACATATGGGAGGAAACAAGCAAGGTGATGAGGGTGAAGAAGAACAAGGCTCCTGTGAGGAGGGGACAATGAAGGGGAGACTTAAAGATGAGTAAAAAGGACCGATAGTGGAGAGTGGGAGGAGAGGTACCTCTAGTCAAACAAAGTGGAAGGGAATGGTCATAAGGCAAGAAGCTATTACATCATGCTTGTGAAACTAAAGGAAGCTCAGTGGGGCTGGAGTCTGGTGAGGGAGGGGGAAAGGTTATATAAAGAAATGTGAAGAAATACTCTTCAAAATTGGGAACAAAGTAAGCTATTAATTATAGACCATAGGTGTGATGTTTGAAAATGTGTGTGTGTGTGTGTGTGTGTGTGTGTGTGTGTGTGTGTTTGTGTTAGCATGCATGTTGAAGCCAGAGGACAACTTTAGGAAACAGTTCCCTTCCACGTTTTTGAAGCAGGGTCTATCTTGTTTCTGCTGCTGTACTGAGGCATAGCTGGCCCACAGGCTTCTGGGAAACTCCCCTGTCTCTGCCTCTCTTATCATCTTGGGGAAGCTGGAATTACAGATGTTACCCATCACACCTAGCTTTTTACTTGCCTTCCAGAGATTGAAGTCAGGTCATCATGCTACCTTTACCTGCTGAGCCATCTTCCAGGCTCTGTGAGCATAATCTTCTAAGTGTAATTTTTGAGTCATTACTATGTGCTAGGCACTGTGTTAGGTGTTGTACATGAACTTTATTCTGTCTCAGCACTTGATCTGGCCATCCAGTATTGCTTCCCAGTGACCATTACATGAAGCACTACTTCTTTGAAAAGTTCTGCAAAATCAGAGTTCTTTGGACAAATAAATGAAAGATTCAGAAAAATGCAATAAAGCCATAAGTGTGCTTATTTCAGTGTTTTCCAAATTGATACATCTATTAAACATCTGGTGAAAGAATTATTGACATCTAGGGGGAAATAATATTCTGGGAGCCGACTTTGAAAATTGTTACCTGATTAATGCTTACCTGGTCCTACTTAATCACTTCCTAAGGTGATAAACTCATTATGTCCCTGGCAATCCATTCTGTTTCCAGGCTGATTTCATTGACAGGGAGTTTACCTTATGTCTATTCCAATACTCTCAGCCAAACCCCTTAAAACAGCCGCCAAAAGAAGCCAAAGCCAAAGCCATTAATAATCTTCTTTCCTCTCCTCTCTACTGTCTAGTAGCTCTCACCCTTCAAGACTCAGGGTAAATAGTCCATATCACAGTGCTTGGCTTATAAGCAACAAAAGTCAGTTCTGCCAGACTGAAGCAAAAAGGAACCTTTCGGAGAATATGTATTGGCTAATAGTACTTAAGGAACATCTAAATGTCCAAGCTTGGGATGATAGGAGCATAGATACCTCCTCCTCTTCTTCCTCTTCCTCCTCCTTCTCTTCCTCCTCCTCCTCCTCCTCCTCCTCTTCCTCCTCCCCCTCTTCCTTCTCCTTTCCTCCTCTACTTTTTTCCTCCTTCTCTTTGATACAGGTTCTTATCACTTATCAGAGGTTGACCTTGAACTCCCTATTTTCCTGCCTCAGGCTCTGTAGTGCTTAGATTACAGACAGATACTGTGTTATTTGAACATAAAGTGTCCCCTATAGGCTCATGTTTTTGACATTTGATCCCTAGCTGGTGATGCTTATGGGAAGGTTGTTGTATTAGTTTCGTCTTTGTTCCCTGTGATAAAACACCATGGCCAAAGAACTTATAGAAGGAACATTTTATTTGAGCTTATGATTCCAGAGGGATCAGAGTCTGTCATAGTGGGGAGGCATGGTGGCAAGAGACGGCTGGAGCCGAATGTAGAGCATGCACATCTTCAAGCAGGCATAGGAAAATGGAGAGGTACTGGAAATCTGGTAAGGCCTAAGAACTCTCAAAGCCCACCCCAAGTGACGTGCTCCCTTCAGCAAGGTCACACTTCCTAAAACCTCTCAAAACAGCGCCACCAGCTGGAGACAGAATGTCCAAATACTTGGAGCCTATTGGAGGCACTTATCCAAACCACCACAGTTGTGCAATCTTCAAGTGGTAGAACCTTGCTAGTTTTGTATCCCTGCCCTTCTTCCTGTTCACTCACTGCTTCCTGACTGGGATAACAATGTAACCAACTGCCTTCTGCTCCTGCTGCTGTAATGGACTGTAATCCCTGAAACTGTAAACCAAAATAAGCCCTTCTTCCCTTAAACTGCTTCTTGTTAGGCATTTTGTCATAACAATGAGAAAAACTACTAATACCCATGGCCATTCAGCATCAGGTATTCTAACATTGTTTTTTCAGATCTACCTCGATAACAGGAATCACTTCAATCTTTTTGTCTCTCTGCCCACTCAAGTTTAAGGTTCTAGAGGGAGAGTCTGATTGTCCACACTGAGTCCTGTGTACAACCCTTGGCCTGGGGGCAGGCATGTGCTTTATTGTCAGTTTCCCCAATGCTGCCTATCACAGTGGAAAGAGAAGTCTACAGAAAGAAACCAAGGTTCTGGTCAGAGGTAAGGAATGAGTTCTGGGTACTCCACAAGGGAAGTAGGCAAACCCTCTCTCTTTTTGGATATATTGCTTGGGATTATGTAGGCTCTGACATTTACTCAAGTCATTTTCATACCATTCAGTTTCACCAACATAGCAACACTGTCTTGTTTTCTTTTCTTGTGGCTTAGTTCCCATAATGCTCTTTGACAATTGGGCTGTGTTTACCTTGTGACTCTAGCTAGGCACAATCATGAATGTGTCCAGCAAAAGCTGACATGATCATGGGGAAGGAGCGTCAAGGCATCAACAAGGATGTATGGACCATGCTGAGGAGAGAGAGGTGTGTGTAGATATGTAGACTTGTGGAGGAGTGTGTTTGCAAGAGGATGCTAAGACAGATGGAGATGGACACAACTTGCCCTGCTTGGCCAGAGGGGAATTCCATGGGGTGTGTGGATCAATGGAGCTGAGTGATGCATGGAAAGCCTAGAAAACAGGGTGAAACAATTTATAATGGAAACTTTGAGAGCTCTTCCCAAGAGCCCGATAGTCCTTTTCTAACTGGTGTCTTGTTAGGTTGTTGGGGTGATGGATAAGAAAGACCTTTAAGATAATTTCGGGGAAGTGCTCCAGCAATCTCAAACACAGCTGCCACTACCTTACCCATGAAGTCTTTGTTCCAACCCTTCACCAAAGCCTTTTGAGGGTTGCTAGGAAACCAGGGATGCTTGAGCAGTTGTGATCTGATTACAATAATCCTCTAGGTTTCCATGGTTGGAGGAGGAGCCAGGCTGGGCCAGTGCCATATTCTCTTACCTTACTATGGAGTACAGTGAGCTATAAGTGTTTTAAGTTGTGTGAATTCAACTCTGTGATCTCAGTTCAGGGATGAGGAGAAGGGAATTGGGGGGGCGGGGGAGAGCATGAGTGCAAGCTTGTAACATAAATAATGTGAATATTCCTGTCCCCTTTCCACGCAATGAGCATATGCTGAAAGTGAGACGGGAGACATGCGTCTGCTCTGCCTCAGACAGATTCACTTCCCACGAGCTTCTCCAGAGTGTGATTCTAGCATTTAAAGATATGCATTTTTCATATGACTTGGCCTCTAAACACAAGCCAGTTACATCATCGGGTGCTCAACCAAAGCAACAGCCATCCTGAGGAATTTGGGCTGAACATGATTGTAGCTGCTCCCTCTGGCCTCAGCTTTTTGCATAAGACAAGACTCCCATGTCCTATTCTGCAAAACCCTTCCTTGGTAGCAGTGGATGGTGCCATATGGCTTCTGCCTATTTGCAGACTTGCAGGTGCTCACTAGAGAGCAGTGAGGCGTACCCTTGTGCTGTCTCTTGATATCACAGAAAATACTCTCAGGAACCTTCATCTAATTAGCAGATTCTTTGTGCTGTGCAACCCACCACTGCCCCATGTCCATATTTGTTGGGGTTTGACAAATTGAATTTTAGATTATCTATTAAGCTTGGATTTCCCAGAAGAGCTTCTCTTGGCCTCTAGGCAATATCTTTTGACTACTAGTCTGTCCATTTATATATAGTTCATCTTTAAAAATGAATATATTTATTTATCTGAATAGATCAGTATATATACATATATTATATATATGCAAAAAACAATCATGCATTCTAAAGTGAACAGAAGTTTCCCCAGCCCCCAGTTCTATTCTTCAGAGTCAAAAATGGGAATAAGTTTATTGTCTAGTCTCTCAAAGATATCCTATGCCTTTATTAATATTTCTAAATACTTCTATACTTGCTTGTCTCACCCAGTAGAGGATGTATTACGTAGCTTGAACTGTCAAAATGATGTAGCACAGACTGGGAGGCTTAACCATTAGAAATTTTTTGTTTTTGAGACAAGGTCTCACTATGTAGCCCCAGCTGGCCTAGAACTCACTATGTAGACCATCCCAGGCTGGTCTCAATCTCATAGCGATCCTCCTGCCTCTGCCTCCCAAGTACTAGGCTCAACAGCATGTATGCCCATGCCCAGCTCCATCAGGCAGTTTTTGTCTTGTAGTTCTGGAGACTGGATGATCAAAATCACGGTGTTGGCAGGTGGATTTCTTGTGGAAGTTCTTGGAGGCAAGCGAGACTGGGTATTTCTTTCTCTTCTTATTAGTCTCTCCCTCATTTAACCCCTATCTCCTCCTCACAGGTCCCACCTCTAAATAAAGTTGCCTTAGGAGATAGGATGTCAATATATGAATGAACAGTAGGGGCACAAACATTCAATTTGTAGCCGTAGAAAATGGCGATGGTTCCCATCCTTGCACTTCTCACCCTTCCTGGAGACTATCCACGGATGCTGGATAACTGCTACCAGGTATAACCTTAGGAGGTGAGGGATGTAGAATCCATATCTAACCATGGACATCCTGAAGGATGCAATGTGACTCCAGTGGGTGGGTGCCTCTGGCTCCCAGATGAACTGATACAATATTCATGATGGAGAGTGTGATCCTCATGAGCCTGTGACTCTCTTTGAGGGTGAGTGTGAGAGGGACACTCAGGTTAGCAGGTGGAGCCCTGCCCAGGAAGGGGAAGGAGAAAGCTATCCTAGCTCCAGTCTGTTATTTCAGCAGGCCAGTTCTTGGTCTCCAAAAAGCCCAACACTCTAGAGAGCCCAAGGCCATAGTGGGGCTGTCCGTGCCTTCCTCCCATTCTCCTCTAGCATGCCACCCTTTCCCCACAGAGAATACCCTCCTGAGACACTGGACACAGTCCAGCTCAGCTCCTTGTCCTGAGCCTTTTCCCCCAGTTCCTATCACTCTTCTTCAGTGTTATATCCATTGCCCATTTCTCTGCATTTGCTTTTGGTTGTTGACTCCCAGACGTTTATTCTCATTTTGCTTTTTGATTTTGTTTGCTGAGTTACCTTTGATTTTGATTTCCATGGTGCCATTTAACTTTCACAGGAATATTTCTTTTCCTTTCTAAGTAGACTGAAAACGCTTTGAGGGTAGTAAACACTTCTAAATGTTCCCCGCTGTGTCTAGTGTGTACTATACTGTCTGCAAACATTGGAGTGAATACTCATTGGATAACACTTTTTCTTGCTGTTTTGTGGAAGAGTACAAGAGAAGAGAGAAAGCTGCAGGGACGTGTTTTCTTTTGAATACCTTTCATTGTCTCGTCACTTTTCCTTCTAGGTCTGTTAGTGGAATGCATACCTGGTATACACTGGTTACAAGCTCTGCTTATTACACAGTTAGCCCTTGGTATTCACAGGGAGCTTGTTCTCTTGGAATTTGCAATCTGCAGTTGCCCGAGTCTCTTGTATAAAATGCCACAGCATTTGCATATATCCCGTGCACATCTTCCCATCTACTTTAACTCCTCTAGGTTACTTACAGCACCTACCTTGGTGTGAATGCTATGCAAACCGTTGTCATACTATATTGTTGGGGAATAATGAGGTAAAAAAAGCATTTTGTACAGTTTCAGTACGAATGCAGTTCACTCCCTTCTCCAGTATTTTCAGTCTGGTTGGTGGAATCTCCATAGATGGAGGGCTTTGAATGGATCCCCCAGTTGACTAAGGACTGTCATTTACTGACCACCTACTATACCTGTCATTTACATACTCAGGGACGTAGTCACTTGTGCAAATTGTTATTTTGAGATTTGAAATCCTAAGCATGTCTGGTTTGTGTTTCCTGCACACCATCAACTTTTCTCTACTGTCCTTCCTCATGTCCCTGCCATTATTACAATCATCAATGAAACATCAATGATAGATGTATGCCTGACATAGAACAAAGTCTCTGCAAGTGCTTCTTACTAGAAGTTGCCTCAGTAGAGTCTCATTCTCTTTGGGCATCAGTACAGAAGAAGAAGGTCTGGAGTCAAAGCTATGGCATGTACATATTTAGCTGGCTTACCTCCTCCAGTTTGACTCTGATGCAGATGATCTTGAACCATAATTTGAGAGATTATATTTTGTCTTTTAACTATCTGGTCAATGAATTCTTATTTCAGGATAAGCAGTAGATAATTATGAGCTTTTAAGTGTTGACCATCCTTAATATCATTTTATTTTCTTGTGCTGAGGATTGATCCCAGGGCCTTGTGCATGCTAATCAAATGATTTACCTTGGAGTTCTATCCCTAGCCCAGCCCCAATATAAAAATTTAATGGCTTGATTCTTCTGTGGCCTTGTTGATAAGAATGGACCACTTGTTTGGATGAACTGAACCTTGCAAGCATTTCTGCCTGGTGTAGTTCCATGATACCCACTGTCCAGGCTTCAAGGAAGAGGCCAAAATAAATGCTCAGGGATCCATATCTATGGGGTTGACTCCTCACTAGTGATGTGACCTTGGGAAAAGTGTATAACCTTTCCTTTGTGCCCTAGGAAATCGTATTACTACTCAGAACCTTAAATCACCGTGCAGATAAAACAAAACAATGCATGTAAAACCCTTGGCACAGTTCCTAGGTAGGAACAAACACAACAAAATGAAAAATTAAACAAAATAAATCCTGTTTTCCCTAGTGCCATCAGTTAAAATGTTGTGTCTGAAACCTGCCCTTGTCTGTGGCCTTTGAATGAGGCACATGGTTGGAATAGGTTTTATCAAAGCATCATCACAACAAGACAAGTTTAGGGCCACAGCACAATTTTTTTTTTTTTTTTTTTGTGTGTGTGTGTTTATTTGTAAGGACAAGTTGCTTGGAACAATCTGTTACTTGGGCTGGAGCCATCTGAGATTCTCCATGCAGTGACAGTCTGATGGTAACGTGAGATCGCAACAGCTTGAATTAATCACAGAGACAGGAGGTGAAGAACAGGGGCACTCTTGAGGACAGTCCCCAACATCTGCAGGTGCCTCTGTGCAACACTTCTCAGGGCTGAAGGGCAGCCTTTTTTTTCAGTTTTCCTTCAGGGTAGATAATAGTAGATCCTTCAGTAGTTCATGCATATGGGCAGGAAAGGGCAGAAAAGTGCTGTGAATTAGTAGTGTCTGTTTTGGGGGGAGCGGCTCTTGGAATGTTCAGCTCTAGAGAGAACCTTTGAAAATGTGCATACTCAGATCACATCTCTCATAATCCTAAAGAATCAAGTTCCAGTTGGAGATGAGTCCCTGAACATCTGTAATAGAACCTATCAATGACAGTCTTATAAATCTTACTGGATTTCCTTAATGATGGCCTTCCGTGAAATCACTATTCTCATCTTGCCTAATATTTGTTTTGTTGTTTTATCTTTACACAAGATGTCCTTGAACTTACTATGTAGCTGAGAATGATCTTGAATTCATGATTGTACTGCCTCTACCTCTTAGGTGCTGGGATTATAGGCTTGTGCCACCACATGCAGTTTTACACACTGTTGGGGGATTGAACCCACACCTTCTTGCATGTTAGGCAAACGATCTTCCAACTGAACTACAGCCCTAGCCCTTCACCCAGTGTTTCTTTCTACAAAGCTCATCATTTTTAGAAGTGAAGCTTTGCCTGAATAGTCCTACCTCATGCACTGTGAGAACAATGTAATTGCTTTACTTTCCCTTTCTACTTTGTTTCTTGAGGAGGACAGCGCGGCTTGAACCTGCAGAGACCGTCATGTCCTGATGCCTGCTTTGCATCTTTCCTCGTCTTGGTATATACCCTGTGCTGTGGCGGGGATGATGAGGTACCACTGACGGAAGCCTGGGGCCAACAACGGAGCCATTTGTTGGGCTCTGTCTGACCTGAAGGCACTGCTGACACTCAAATGTTCCCAGGGCTCTGAGTTTCTGTCCCCATCTTTAGACTTTGTGGTCCTCTCTTGGCTTAATTTCTAGACAGACATGTTCTCTGAAGTGGCCACGTGGCCACTGGCACTTCTAGCCTGGGATTGTGGCAATGGCTCTCAATCCAAAAGAAAAGATGACATTTCCCCACAACGTTTTTGAGAACCATAGAGATTTTCTTTTTTTAATTTTTAAAGATTTGTTTTTAAATTTTTTATGTGTGTGTGTGTGTGTGTGTGTGTGTGTGTGTGTGTGTGTGGGCATATGCACGTGGGTACACAGAAGCCAGAAGAGCACATCAAATCCCTTGGAGTTGGAGTTACAGGAAGTTGTAAGTTGCCTGATATGGGTTCCGCAAACCAAAATGGGGTCCTCTGGAAGAGCACTGAGGTGCTCATAATCCTCAAGGCATCCCTCTACCCCATAGAGAGGTTTATGATTGACCTGTGGTAAATAATATACGCCAGAGAGTGGAGTCAAATCTGCCCACATCTCACAAATTCACATAGTAGTGTGTGTGTATGTGCGTGTGTGCATGTGTGCGTGTGTGTGTGTGTGTGTGTGTGTGTGTGTGTGTTTGTCTGTTATTTAAAGGGAAATGCTTCAGGGAAGAGATTCTAAACAGACAATGATGACAAAAAATGTGCACACCTCTGTACTAATTTATATTTTCTCTGTTTTCGATGTGTGATTGTTTATTTATATTTTTCTTGCTGCTTCAAATCCTTTGTGAAATGAGGTGGAATAAATAAATGATAAGATGTGTAAACTAGTGGGATAAACAAATCAATGCATCTCTCCTTACAAAGGGAGGAAGGGAGGGGCTGATTAAAGATGATAGGGAGAAAGCTGAGCATCGGAGAAGCTTTGGAATTTATTATGAGTTGAGGCTGGAATATTCCCTGAAGGTTCAGGTGTTGAAGCTTGGTCTTCAATGCAGTGCTACTGGGAAGTGATTGAATAGTAAGGGCTATGACCTCATTGATGGGGAAATCCACTGATGGAGTCACAATCTGATGGCATTATTGGGGAGCGGTGAAAATTAAGAGGTGTCTAGTTGGAGGAAATAGATCCTGGAGATTGCTCTGGAAGGATAAAGAGTATATCTTGTCTCCAGTCTTCCCTCCCTCTCTCCCTCCTTCTCTTCCTTTTCCCTCCCATTCTCCCTTCCTTCTCTACTTTCTGGGCTCCTATGGCTAAGATCTTTTGAACTTACTTCAGGCCTAAAGCAATGGGAGCAGTGAACACAGACTAACACTGAAAACACTGCAACTGTGAGCCAAAGCAAACCTTTCTTATAAATTGTTTTTCTCAGGTATTTTGTCATAGTAACAGAAAATATGACTAATACAGAATGTATAGAAGGCAGACAATTTGTCTCTTGCAGGACACGGCACAGCCAAGATTCTGTTATGAGCACAGACCTAACTGGATATGGTAGCATATACCTATGATATCAGCACTTGGGATGCTGAAGCAGGAGGATCATGAATTCAAGACCATTCTGGGCTAGATAATAAGATCTTGTCTCAAAACTAACAACTAAAAGAAAATCCACCACCACCAAAAACCAACCAACCAAAGAGACCCCACACACCTCCATTTGTAAATGGTGGGGGGAGGGAGGAGACTCAAAGAGTGCAAATCCTATATATTGTTTAATGTCAAAGTTAAAGAGCAAGAACTGAGGCTGAAAGCTCATACCTTGAAATTCTTGATTTATTTGCTCATTGCAACTCATCAACAATATTGATTTCTTGAGCCAGGCCATCATTTGTTCTGGGTGGCCATCCTGTGCCCTGTAGGATGCTTAGTGGATCTTTGGCTTCTACTCACTAGATGCCCATAGCACCTCCCACTAACCATGACAAACACCCATGTATCTAGTCATTGCCAATAATCCTCTAAGGAGATACAAGGTATGTAATTGTCTTAGTCAAAAAGCATTGCTGTATTAGAGGGAGGCTTGCAAGAGAAGAGGGACCTCATGTGACCTGTCTCCTCATTAATTTCTCCATCTAGCACACAGTCTGGCACTCAGTAGATGCTTAATACACTTTTATTGACTAAATGAACTGATCCATTAGGCTATCTTGGCCTCTAGGCAGCTACATTTTTTGTATATGCATGCATACATATGCACACTGTGTATGTACAGGAAGGCCACACATATATACGTGTGTGTGTGTAGTCTGAAGGACAACCTTGGGCTTAGTTCCTCAAGCACTGTCCACCCTTTCCTCAGGCATTGTCTACATTGTTTGTTTTTCCTCTTACTGGTATGGAACTTGCCAAGTAGTCAAAGCTGGCTGGTCAGTGAGCGCCAGGGATATGCCTGTCTCTGCGTCTCCAGTGCTGATTATAAGTGCATGCGATCATGCTGTTGGTGGTGGTGGTGTTGTTTATGTGGATTCTGGGATCAAATTCGGGTCCTTGTGCTTGCAAGGCAAACACTTTATTGACTGAGCCATCTCTCCAGTCTCCAATTTCTCCTTAGGAGAGTTAAAAAATGATTGCACAGCCTTACTCTCTTGTGCAACAAACATTTATGTGTTGGCTTTTGGCATTTCTCTTCTTTTTATTCTTTTCTTCTGGAAATGCAGCTAAACCCAAAGCAATAAGTTATTTTACTTAAATTTTGCAGTGCTAGGGATAGAATCTGGAGCCTTGTACATATCAGGAAAGTCTTCTACAATTGACTGGACCCCAAGCTTATGTTATTTTGTATTCCTTATTAAACTTGCGATTTTGAACTAAAAATCACTGTCACAAGAGGAGCGACCAGACTGAATAAGCAAATATTGGGATATTAGCAACAGACACATGTTTGAAACACTATTGGAGGTCAAAACACTGTGAAATGACCCTCACATGGGATTTTCTTAGAGCCCAAGGTCTCCAGCCAGAAAGTAGCCATGGAGTTTCAGGGTTTTCTTATATACCCTTATGCCTCTCATTGTGCTTGTAAAAAGTTTTTCAGTGCCAACATGCTGGCAGAGCTGCCTCTGTTTAGTTCCTCTAGAAGCAGAGACCAAGATAAGGAATTCAGGAAAATTCCTTTATTTAGAAAATTCCTTTCTGATCCCAGGAAGTGCTGTTAGGTAGTTTAGAGGAAGATAAGGAAGTAAGGATGTGTTATTAGGGAACTTACAGCCATGGGCAGGTGGAGTTCTGTCCTGCTGGGGAACTTTGGAAAGAGGGAACAGAATATGCCCCAGACTTCGTTACCTTGGATACAGGAAAGCAAGTAAACCTTCAGGTGGTGGTATAGGACCACACCAAGGGAACGCGATATGGCCCCGAAACATCTCTCCAAGGAGTACGTGAATATCTAGGGCAGTAGCTCGTCTAAGTACAGAAAGCCATTTAAGGCTCACTTCCATGGAAGACTTTCATTTAAAAATTCTCAATCAGAGGAGTGTACGGTCTGGGGTGTGTTAAATGCAAATGCATTCAAACACAATTATTTGGAGTCATGATAAACAAGTCTGGTCACTTCAGATAAAGATGTAAAGGGCACACTCTGTCTTCCTAGGGGCAGAAGGAGAAAAGGCTATCTCAGTTCCTGATGTTGGTGAATGCCAGGCAAGAACTCATTCAGCTCAGGCACAGGTCACATGCTTGCTCACAGGGACGCTGGGCTGGTAGCTCTCGGAATCCATGGACTATTTTTGTCAAAGGAGAATTCAGTTTTAAATATTCGATGCCTCTAGGATAACTCATCTATCACTGGGCCAATTTAAGTCTCATTAATCACATGAAAGAAAGAGCTCCCTGCCCCTTGAAGCCTTTTGGTGTATAGCTGTGAGCTGGAGGTTGGCTCCCTGGGGGAAGTGGAACTCCAGTGGTCTAATTATGCAAACATGGGAATGAGAGTGATACCCTTAAGTAGGGAGATTTTCTTGACTCACAGTTGTCAGTCCTGGGCTCTGCTGCTGAGCCTGGGGGTACCTGAGTTGGTATAGTTGACTTTGAAGATCAGGCTGACAATCTGAGTTGCCTCTGAAGAAATAAGAAGTTGCCAGATGGCCTTCACCCTATTTATTGACCTCTTGTTTATTGAGAACCTACTATGTACCAGGAAATATACTAAGCACTTTGAAGGCAAATTCTTACTCTTCATGATACTTCTAAGAGATGTATGTCATTGCTTCTTTTACAGATGTGTAGACAATCGAAGCTCAGAGATGTTAACTCATCTTCCTGAGTAGATACAGGAAAGTGGGAGAGCTGAGATTTGAACTCTGGTTTGACCATTTCCAAATCAAATCAAGCTCTTTATTATATGACAATGTATTTGGGAGAACCAAATATTACCAGTAAAGGGATCCTTATTCAGCTTGGAAAAACTAGGAAATCCAGAATGGTGGAATACAGAGGAAAAATTAACTATCAGCTCTAATTGCCCAGTGAAAGTTACTGATACTGTTTTGGTATATTTCTGTCTTAGTTGGCTTGGGTTGTTCTAACAAAATACTGTAACTGCAGAGCCTATAAACAATATAAATCCATCTGGTAGTCACATGGCTGAGATGTTCAAAATCTAGTGCTAACAGATTTGGTGTCTGGTGAAGGCCAGCTTTCTCACAGACGGTGCCTTGTTGAGCTAGGCATGGTGGTACGTGCCTATAATTCCAGCACTCAGGAGGATGAAAAGAGGATTGTGAGTTTCAGGCCAGCCTGGTCTAAATAACAAAAAAATAGATAAATAAAATAAAATGAAATAAAATGGTGCCTTCTTACTGTCCTGACATAGTGGAAGAGATAGGCAAGCTTTCTCAGGCCTGTTTTATGAGGACACAGCATATGAATTTTGGGGGAATGAATCCATTCAGATCATACCTAAAAATTCTTTCAAATTATTTTTCATGGTCATGTTATAAAATCACTTATAATCATACAGCATTTTTGTCTTCTTTTTCAATGAGTATTATGCCTCAAACATTTAATTGTAACATATACTTTTATAAATATTGATGTCAACTCCACAGCATGCCATCCTATGGCTCATCTGTTATAGTCCCCCTTCCTTTCTTCCTCCTTTCCTTCTTTACTCACTCCCTTCTTGATTTCTCCTGCCTTTCTCCTTCCTTTTCCTCCCATACCTTCTCCGTTCTCCCTCCCACGTCTTCATTTCCCTTCCCCGCCTTCCTATCCCTTCCCCTCACTCCCTCCTCTCCCTTGCCTTCCCCCTCCTCTTGTCTCTTGTCCACCTCTTCCCTCCTCTCCCCTCTCTTCTTTTACTTTGCGAGGCAGGGAGATAGAATTTCATGATGTAAATCAGGCTAGCTGTGAACTCCAAATCCTCTTACTTCCACCTCAGGGATACTGGGATTATAAGCATGGGCTACCATGCCTGGCCATTATACTTTATTAGTTTTGAGATGTAGATAATATTTCTCACCTCATAATTTTGTGGTAAGATAATAATTACTAAGTGTCTGACATGTGCTAAGTATTCAATAAATATTTATACCCTTCTCTCCTTGAATTTAGGCAAATTTCCTAGAAGCAGAGCCAGACATGAGGATTCTTGTGCAAGGCATTTCTTGGGAGCAGGGGCCTTGGGAGCAATCTGGGAGAGATGGTGGCAGGAGGGTAGGCAGAGGAACAAGAGAGGTGAGAGAATGAGGTCTCTGTTGGAGCCCAGCTACAGCCTGATCCACGGGGAGATCTGGATCATGAACTATACCAGTTAGTCCCACAAAGAGGCAATGGAACTGGTCTTTTATATCTCCATGCCACTAGTCATTGGCTGTGGGATTCTGCTGAAGGGAAATATGTGAAACGTTCACAAGAGGTGAGGTAGCTTCTTTTCAATCATGGAAGACTATAGAATGGTTCTTTCCAATATGGCAGCCCACAGCTCTGTGTGGCTGTTAAGGAGATGTCCGAACGGCAATGTACTGGGAATGCAAATTACACACGATTGTGAGCACTTAGTTTGGAAAAGGAAATGTCAACATCATTATTTTTGTGTGTCTGTATGTGTGTATTTGTGTACACATTTGCATATGTGTGGAAGCCAGAGGATACCCTCAGGTGCTGTTCATCAGGCATTGTCCTTTTTTGGAGACAGTATCACTGGCCTGTAACTTGCCAAGTGGGCTGCACTGTCTGGCCATAGCGCCTCAGGGATCCACCTGTCTCTGCCTCCTTAGCACTGGGATTACAAATACTACACCTGACTTTTTCTTTTTTCCTTGAAAAAAAGTATTTTTATTTTAAGAGAAATATACAGGAAAACAGAACTTGAAGGTGATGGGGTAGAAGATATGGAGAAAAGTAATCACCAAATAAGCTGCCAAACATGGATGGTTTCTTGTTATAGATGAGAGCAGTGTGACTCTTAACTCCATCCATCTTTCCTGATTCAGAGAATCTTGACCCTATGGGGCTGGGCCCAGGAGCCTCATGTTTTCCAGTCTCCTCTCTTGGAGTTTAGAAAGGGTTTGTATATCTCTTAGACTTTTAAGATAGAGAAGATAAGATGGACAAGAGAAATACATTTCAGTTCTCTTCCCCAGTATCCTTACTCAACCCTGCAGAGCTCTCAACCCACTCTTTAGTATTTATTGATTCCAAAGAGACCATGGAATTGGGGTGACTTAGGCGGCAGTATGCTGAGCAGTGAGGCAATGTTGATTAGGAATGAACAGCCCCATACTTGATGTAGAAGCTGGCCAGTAGGAAGAGCACAATAGGAGAGATGCTGAGGAACTTGTGAGAAGAGGTACACAGGAATCTATGGTCTGTCTGTACCCAGTGCTTCAAAAGCCAAGCCTTTCCTTTGTCAGGGGCCTGAAAGTTTGTATCTTTCACTGTATATAGGAGGACAGGCACTGCCAAGTTATGGCTGACAATGGTCAGGGTCTATACAACAGGAATGGCAAAGAAGAGGGTGCTGAGTAGAGCCACCTGCAGTCCTACCAAGAAAATGTGGGCCAGCCAAATGCCCCAACTATTCATCACTTGAGTGCTGGGGTTCACGTCTCTGTGTGCCACCCCCACAATCAAACTTCCAGCTTCAGGAGCCCATTTGGCTAGGGGTGCAGTGCTTACTCTTACACCTCTCTCTCCCCTGACTTTTTAAAAAACCACCTGTGTGGTTTGGGGGGATCAAACTCAGGTCCTCATGCTTGCAAGGCGAGTCCTTTTCCAACTGAGCTAGCTCTCCAATTTAACATCATTAATTTAAAAAATATTTTATTTATTATTATTTTTATTTTATGTGTATGCGTGTATTGCCTGCGTGTAGGTAAGTGCACCCATGTCATGCAATGCCTGTGGAGGGCAGAAGAGACTGTCAGATCCCCTGGGACTGGAGTATGGACAGTTGTTCGCTGGCGTGTGGGTACTGAGATTCAAACCCGGTCTTCTGCAAGAACAGTCAGTGTTCTTAACCGTTGAGCCATCTCTTCAGCCCCCAACATCATTAATTTTTATAAGTGGATTATGTGTTGTTATGCTAATGCTCTGAATATATCGAACTAAGTAAAACACTATTAGAATTGACATTTCTTTTCTTTTAAATGTGGAAGTTTGGAATGACAATTGTGGCTTGCATTGTGGCTCTCATATCCTATTGGACAACATCATTCTAGCATAGGAGTGACAAATAGGCAGCTTTTTAAAATAATATTTTGTTTATTTTTATTTTATATGTATGAGTATATTGCCTGCATGTATGTAAGTGCACCCATGTTGTGCAATGTCTGCAGAGGTCAGAAGAAGGCATTGGATCTCCTGGAACTGGAGTTACTGATAGTTGTTAGCTGCCATGTGGGTGCTGGAAACTGAGCCCGGGTCCTCTGCAACAGCAGCCAATGCTCTTAACAGCTGAGCCAGCTCTCCAGCCTGTAACAAGCTTTTCTTTTGTTTTCGTTTTTTGATTTTTGGTTTTGGAGGTCCAGAAAGAAGCTATTGTGGGCTTGTGCTCAGCCTACAGTTGTGCAGAGGAAGAAGCCATAGATAAACAAAAATGGGTGGGTATGGCGATGCTCCAATAAAACTTTAATTACAAAATATGGTGAATTTTGATCTGGTGGATTTGGCCCATTGGCCCTAATTTGGTGACACTGCTCTAGAAAAAATAATCAGTGAACTCTGAGAAGTCAGTGTTTATCTTAGCCCAGGAATGGTGGTCCTGGAGCAGTGGAATCAAGTAGTTTGGTAAAGGAGCCTGGGTGAGACAGTTTGTCCTCTCCTTCAAGTTCTTTCCTTTTCCAGCAGAATTCTTGCGTGTGTGTGTGTGTGTGTGTGTGTGTGTGTGTGTGTGTGTGTGTATGTGTATGCATGTATTCATGTGCATATGCTTGTATGGATGTCTCTCTCTCTTTGGCTCTCTCTCTGTGTGTACATGCATGTTTGTATGCCTGCATATGCTCGTGTGGGTGTAAGTCTATGTATATGTGTGTTGTATGCGTGGTATGGGGCACATGTGCGTGCATGCATGTTGTAAACAGAGATCAACCTTGGGTTTCCTTCCTTTGGAGCTGCCCACCTTATTTTGGGGGACAGAGTTTCTCACTGGGACCTGGTACTTGTTGATTAGGCTAGTGTGGCCAGCCAGTGAGCCTGGGATACACCTGTCTCTGCCTCCTCAACTCTCAGATTAAAAGCTCATGCCACTCTGCCCAGCTTTTCATAGGTCTGTAGAGATTGAACTCAAGTCTTCATGCTGGCATGGCTAGTGCTTTACTACAGATCCATCTCCTCAGCTCCAGAGTTCACCTTCTAGTTATTTCTTCCTGCTTTTGTTTTTGACCCCTAGATACTTTGGGTAGCTTTGGGAGGAAACTACTTCAGGGAGCTCGGACTATGAAATTCTCCTGCATCAGAGGCTAAAGATGGAGAAATATGCAGAAGGAGGGAAAACAAAACCAAACATTTACTCTGTTCTCAATATTGGAGGGGAGGAACATATGCGTGTCAATATGGCAGCTGAAGATGCTACTTGGTATTCTGAAGGTCTGTGCAACTGGTCTACCCTGGAAGATGGAGACACTGTCTTGGGGACTTAAATGATTTTTTAAAAAAGACACATCCCCCTGCTTTTTGCTAACACAAATGTAAACATGGAGTTTTTCAATTGAGAGCAATTAACATAGAATGCCTTAGGCCAGGAGATAATTAATACAAAATTCTGGAGAAACCACAGTTCTGTGGCTCATGTTTTCTCGAGGTAGAATTGCTTAAATGAAATGATTTTTTGGTATCCAGAGAACTTCCTGTGACTTGCCTAGTGTGGATTCAAATCTCTTCTCCAGGTCTGTGTATCTCCTCTGGCAGCCCTGTGGCACTGTTACTCCCTGTAGATGCCAAGACCCACCCGGAGGCTCTTGCAGAAGACGCACACTTGATTCTTGTTCAGTTGTCACAGTACGTTAGGATGGTCTCCTCCATCATTTAGTGTCTTGCTTTCAAAATCTTTTTGTTTTTTTTTAAGTCAGAATTAACATCTTCTCTCTTCCTGCCTTTCACAAATGTTTATTGAACACTTGCTCTGTGCTGAGCCCAAGTATGTCAAGCACATATTACATACAACCAACTTACATATTAATGGAGAAGAGGAACAATGAATAAGTAAATGAGCATATAAAGTATGCAAGGTCAGGGAGTGGTAAGGGCTGTAAATAAAGTAAAGACAGAGAAATATAGTGACGCTGCAGGTGGGGCGTGTCTCTCAGGTAACACTGGCAGAGGCCTTTTATGGAGGAGGTGTCCTCTGAGGATGCTTGAGAACAATAGAAAGAAACTAGCTTCTGCAGGTGCCTCCTCTGTACTGGGCATCATTATGAATGCTTTATAGTCACTGACTAGATCTTGTCGTGAGCATGCAGAGAGGTAGAGTTATGAGACCACCACATGGTTGGTGAGAACTGCAAGCATAGGAAGGTGAGCTCTTTGTCTCATGGACACCTAGTTCATCAGTGTTCAGATGGAATTTGAATCTACACACCTGGTTTCCAGTGCTCATAACCAAATACAGGCATGAGGATTGGGTTAGCTGGACTGGGATGGCCAGTACTGGAAAGAAATATTCTAAAGGAGGAAGGATTTATTTTGGCTCATGATTTCAGAGGGTCCAGTCTGTATTTGGTTGGCTCTGTATTTCTGGGCCTGAAGTTAGACAGAGTATCATGGTAGAAGGGCATGGTGGAGCAGAGCTGCTTATATGTCAGCAAGAAAACAAACAGGAGAGGCAGGAAGGGGCTGCAGGCATGGAACTTCTTTCCATGCCTGTCCTCTGTGACTTGCTTCCTCTAGCTAGGCCCTACGTCCTAAATTAAACAATACTACCACTGCCATTAAGTGATACCATCACATTATGAACCCAAATGAATACCATCACATTATTAACCCATTTAATCTTTTGATTAAATGGGTTAATCAATCATGGATGATGATGATGAGCCTTCATAACCTGGTCGGTCTCTATCGGTGGTACTACTTCTTTCTAGGGGCCAAAGATTTAATACATGAACACTCTGGATCAAATTTCATACTCAAACCAAAGCAAAGACATTGATGGATATTTGATTCATTGATTTGTTATAATCTTTCATTCATAGAAGATCACAATTTATCACTAAATATTTAGCATGTTTATATAAGTCAAAAGAAGGAAACAAAAGGAAAGACTCTCACCTAGCACTAAATACAGATCATTTTGGTGAGTGTTCCCCTTCCTCCTCCTCCTCTGACTTTCCTCATCCTGTCTTTCTCCTTTATCTTCCTTTTTACAACATGGAATCACACGGTAAATGTTTTTCATTTATATGTTTAATTTATTATTTTTATTTTTTATTTGTATCAGTGTATTGCCTGCATGTGTGTAAGTGCACCTGTGTTGTACAATACCCATGGAGGTCAGAATAGGGTGTCGGATCTCCTGGAACTGAAGTTACAGACTGACTGTTGTTAGCCACTATGTAGGTGCTGGAAACTGAACCCAGGTCCTCTGCAAGAGCAGCCAGTGCTCTTAACCACTGAGCCATCTCTCCAGTCCCTAGTAATTTTTTTTTTTTGCCTGTTGATTAATTCAGAACTTCTCTAGTGATGGTCTTCAAACCTCTTTGGTAGTTTATAAAACCTTTCCACAATCAGTCATTAGAAAAATATTTCATGAGAGATTTTTTCAACGTGCTTGGGCTTTGTCTCAGTCTGCTGAGGATGCTGTATGTAGTAAAACACTGCACACTGGGTGGCTCATATACAATGTTTATTCCTCTTAGTTCTGGATCTAGGTACTAGCTTGCGGTCTGAGATCCAGGTAGCAGTGTAGATGGGTTCTGCTCAGGATCCACTTCTGGGCTGGAAGTTGGCAACTTCTCACTGTGGCCTCCAGTGTCAGGAAGAAGAGCAGGAACCAAGCTCTCTGGTGACTTGTTTAAGGGCACTCATTCCATTCACGAGGGCTTCAGTCTTTTGTTCTCACCTAATCCTAAGTCTCTCCCCAAACCACACATCTAAATATCATCACATTGAAGGGTAAACTTTCAGCATATACATCTTAGAGAGATAAACATCCAATTCTCAGCAGACTTCCATACCACAATACCACAGTGTAGGTGCTAGAACTTAGGTGCTTATTACTCACGGTTCTGCAAGTCTGAAGTTTAAGATCCAGTGCCAATTCAGTTCCTGGTGGGGTCTCATTTCTCTAACTGACGATGGAAAGAAGCGTGTACTCTGCTCTCACTCCCCCCCCTTTTTTTTCCCGTAAGGATACTAATTCCACAATTGAGGCTCTACTCTACTCTGATGACCTCATTTAAACTTAATTACTCCCAAAGCTCTATCTCTAGATGCTATCATGTTGAGGGTTATGGCTTATATTAGCGTTTCTCACCTCTAGCGAAATACTCAACAGGAGCAACCTGAGGGAGGAAGGATTTATTTTTGGTTTGCAGTTCAGAGGACAATTTCGTCTATCATGGTGAAAGCAGGGAGAGGTTAGTCCCAGCTGGAAGGAGCTTGTGACATGACTTGCTCACATCTTGGTGGATCGGGAAGTAGAGAGGATGGGAAGCAGGGGTGGACTAGAATTCTCAAGGACCGCTCCCGTTGTGCTATGTCTGACAAAGAGGCCTGACTTCCTAGAGATTTCACAACCTTCCCAGACAGTGCTATTACCTGTCGATTAGGTGTTCCAACACATAAGCTTGTGGGGGACATTTCAGATTCACACTATAGTAGAGCTTCTGTATATAATTTATTGAGTGGAGGGGAGCACAGTCATTAGGCCCACAGCACAGATAAAATCAGTTTCTTCCATTTTAAAGATTTTATTTATTTATTATTAATTAATTTATTTGTGTGTGTGCATGTGTGTGCCTTTGTGTACACATGGGTGCATTTGCCTTCAGAGACTAGAAGAGGACATTGGCTCCCTTAGACCTGGAATTATAGGTGGTTTTGAGCTACCTGATATGGGTGCTTGGAACTGAACTCAGGTTATTTGCAAGAATAGCAAGCTCTCTTCAGCTCCCAGAGTTTCTTTTCATTGAAACTGAGGTAGAGGAACCCACATTCTGCCTAGTTGCTTTCTTCTATTCCCCAAATTAGTTGCTAAATCACCTTTCTGCATCTTCCAGTTCTTAAGGAGCCCTGTTTGCAAAGCCTCTCATCTAACACTATTGCAAACCTATGTGGTATTGTACCATATGTGTGCGTTCCATAGATGTATCCAGTTCTTTACTTGGACATCTAGATGGCTTTCCATTTTCTACCATTCTAAACTAAATCATAATTGCCCTCTTTGTTCTTCAGGCTTGGGCTGGGTAATGTGCGTGCTAGTTTCCCTCAGGTAAGATGTCAGAGTGAAAATGAGTTTTGATTCCTGGCTTGTGGAAATTACTTTCTGAAGGCAGAATTTTTATTTGGCATGCCAGGAAGAAATTTACACCAAATGTGGCTCTGGGTTAATACTTGTATGTGCTGGACATGATGCCTTTTCATAGCAGATGGCCTGGGGTCAGGCTGCTGAGTCATGGTGTGTTTTCAGGAGACCCATAGAGTTTTCCCATGAGTCAGAGCTGGTCAAACCCATGTTGATGAGGATATTTTATATTAGAAATCACTTCTTATGGTTTTCAAAGTCTTTCTCATCTGCTGTCCCTCAGTCATGACATGATATTAGTTAAGATGAGATGAATGCATCTTCAAAAAAATTGTAAAGCTTACAAAGAGGTTAAGTGACTTTCTGAAGATTGCATATGTAGTAACTGGCAGCACTCTCTATCAGTCAGTTATTAATGTCCACAGTGCTGCCTAACAAATATCCCCCTACATCAGCTCCTTACATCAACATGGAGGAGAGTTGTTCCTTAGCATCGAAGTTGGTTTCAGAATCCTTTCTTTTTCTATCATCTCTATCTATCTATCTATCTATCTATCTATCTATCTATCTATCTATCTATCATCTATCTATCTATCTATCTATCTATCATCTATCTATTATCTATCTATCTATCATCTATCTATCTATCTATCTATCTATCTATCTATCTATCTACCTATCATCTAATCTGTCTATCTTTTATCCATCTATCATCTATTAATACACTGAGTCCAATTAATGTGCTGCCCATATGTGCATGGGTGTGGGGTCATCCAGAGGGACATGGTCAAAGAGGGATCTACTTTTAAAACTTTTAAAAAATATTTTATTTGTTATTATTATTTTTTAATTTTTTAATAACTACATGATTAGAAGGAGCATTTCATTACAGCTTTAACATATTCAGTAACAGACTCCAGAGAAAGAGTATGTCTCTTTCACAAGTGGCTGTAAGTTTCTAGGTTCAAAGTTGAATTAATACAGTTATGCAATATTGAACTCAGTATAAGCCCTGTAAGACATAAAATTGAATGAGTTTTTAACCTTTAAAAAAGATATCCATTTCATTTTAGAATATATTGTTCCTTGCAGAAAGACTCATTGTTTTTGCTACTAACACTGAGATATTGGCACATGCATCTCTAATCTGTATGCATCTGATTATTACTAGTCATAATCGGTTATACTTCGATCCTTGGTGCCTGTGTATGTCTATAATGTCATCGGGTAGATTTCAGTGGTAATGTTTATCACCTCTAATAATTAACATGACATAAATTTCCATGCTTCCTCCTCAAATATAATACATTTTAAAAAAATTGTTGTTTTTTTTGCGTGTGTGTGTATACAACACAGAACATCCCAAACCATCTTATTCCACTACGCACCCACTTCCCAGATGGCACCCTTCCATAGCCTCCCTTCCCTCACTAGAGCCCTTATCTGATATCCCTGCTACTGTCTGCTGTGTTGTCGGTACCCCCAGCCATTCCCCACTACTTGTCCATCTTGTGAATCTAGCCAGCCTATCTAGAGGTC
>NW_008335297.1:2951347-2964481 GCF_000622305.1 Nannospalax galili | reverse complement strand
TATATTTCTTGATCTGCTATGTATAATTTGTCAGTAGGTTGTTGGACTAATTTAGTTCCCTCTGGTTTTTAAAACTAGCTAGGCATTATTTATCTTTTGTATTGTCTCACCCCTCCATCATGATTTTTCCACTTAAGCTGCCCCCATTTCTCCCCTTTCTCCCTTAATAATACCCTTCTCCTACTGTCCTACCTCTCTTGAGCTCCTTCTTTCCCTTTATCACCTAGGTTCCTTGTATTTTAATTTTTATTACATTTTTATTTATTTGTTTTGTATATATTTGTATGTGGGCCATGATATGGATAGAGAAGTTAGAGGGCAACTTGTGGGGACTCTGAGGATTGGTTTTAGCTTGGATGATTTCAGCTGGGCCAAAAAGAACAGGCATTTGATGTCAGGGGCAAAGTGACACCAGGTGATGTCAGAAAAGAAATCTTGAACAGCACCCTAATGACCGTAGTAGATGAATCTCATATTTATTGCAATGGGGAAATGGTGGAAGGATTTTATGTGGTAGAGAGTCATGGTCTGATTTGTGTTTTAAGAGTTTATTTGAAGCTGGGCATGGTGGCACACGCCTTGTCTTTAATCCCAGCACTTGGAAGGCAGAGGCAGGAGGATGTCTGTGAGTTCAAGGCCAACCTGGTCTATATAGTAAGTTCCAGGCCAGTTGGGGCTACAGGGGGACCCTGTTTAAAAAAAACAGGGAGTTTATTTGAACTTTGCTGCTCACTGCTGGATTCCAGTGATTGGGTCATAACCAATATCCCACAAATGTTTTATTGGATGGATAATGAATTTGATCCCAAGAAGAACAATGGAGTTCAAGTCTGAGGAGCTGGATATCATTCCCCATTATACAAGGCACTGAACTGGGTGTCCTTTATGGATGAGATTCATTAGTTCATTGGTTGATTAATTCATTAGCTCTACTCATTGAGAAAATATTTGCTGAGCACTCCCTCTGGAATACCCACAGCAGCAGGGGAAGGGTTGGGAAGGGCTGTTCGCAACCCCCCCAGGAGATCTCGCATGGTATCAAGGTCTCAGCTCCTCTGCTGCCCTCTTCCAAGGAGAAGAAAAACTCTAGGAATTTGGGACATAAGTGGGTCTCAGACTCCTAGGTGTCAGAGTCTTTTGTTTTGGGGTGTAATCACCAGGAAAGAAGGCAATTCTTGTTAGACCTGAGAAATCTTTACTCCGTCGTTTCCCTCAGCAACACTGTGTGGAAGAGGAAAGAGGCTCAGGTGACTTGTTCAAGATGACTGAACAAATGAGTAGTAGAACCAGGCAGACCCCAGACCCCGAGCTTCATTCCCAGGCTCACCTTTACACAGCAATTTTCATACTCTGAATACCAGTCTGAGAGAATAAAAATAATGATGCTTATTTTGAATTAAAAATGCCCTTTTCACAATTAAAACCAACCACGTAGTTTACATGGAAAATTAATCGTTCACATGCAAAGGTTCCCTTCAGGAATAAGAATTATCGTTTCTAATTATATAGAATTTGTGACTCCATATATAAAATCTTTGAAGAACTATGGTATAAATAGGTCAGATACACATGGCTTACGTTCCGTGTGTGTTTATTCGCCTGGTGTGCCTATTGGCATTTGGCCTTGATCTTGTTTGGCCTTGAACTCTAGTTATTTTCTGTTATTCAAATGAATTGCCTCCAGTTAGACTGCAAGGTGGAAATATATGTGTTTTGGAAGTAGCATCTGGGAGGAACTGGAGCAGTGGGCAGAGCCAGATCCTGCAGGGCTTTGAGTGCTGAGCTGGGCCTGATGCCACTCTCCTGTTTCAGACATGTGCTGTCCCCTCACAGCAGTATGTCCCTTTGCCTCTATGAAAAGGAACTCAGCTCCCAACTTGCTTTCCTACTTAGCTGAGAGGTTACTATGTTCCAGTCTCTACACGAGAAGATCAATGGTGAAGATGTTATGGTAATATTTGGGCCAGATCATGTATGGAAATAGACAATGTGCATTTAATGTGCCACACTATGAGGAAGACCAGAGACGAGGTGTGTAGCTAGAGAGAGGAAGTGCCTTTGGAGTGGATGTCAAGGACCCCACAGGGGCTAAAGCCCAGAGGATGATGCAATGGTGTATGAGTACAGGGGCAACCCAAAATAGGACTGAAGAGGTGAAAGAGACCCTGGAAACTGATCCTTGAAGGACGAATAGGAATGTGATGAGAAAAGGAGGAAGACAGCTACGAATGGTGATCTCATAGATTTCAGAATTCTGAAGAACACAGACTGACTCTCTTGCCCGAGAGCCGCCTGGGAATCAGCCCCAGAAAGCACCCAAAAGCATGGCACTAGAACTTTCACTCTGGCCAGTCCGCTCCTGTGAGCTGCATGTGTCTGACAGGTGCAGGCTTCAGCTGAGCCTAGCCGCTTGGGTGGTTGTCAGGTGCGATTGCACATACTTGTCCAAGCTGGCCTTTACTCAGCCAGCGAGTTCTGTCTTCCACCATGGCTAGAACTGAATACAGAGCCTTGGCCTGGGAAGAGTAATTAAAATAGGATCAGTGGTCTGTCCTGTGGTGATGTTAGTGCAGTGCTCCCAGCATGGAGGCCTCCAGCTATGGCTGGACTTGTTTTCTGAGGTCTGGCACTCTGCCTGTCTTGCCTACACAGGCCAGGCTCACTCCATCCAGATGGAAGGCACTGCTATCTGCCACTTGACCATCTTGTGCTGGGGCCGTGCCGTTTTTATTTCATACATAAGGTCTGTGATCCTCAAGGCCTTAGAATGTAGGTAGGGGAAGCTGAGGCTCAGGACCTTGTCCATGGAGAGTAAGAATCAGAGTCAGGATTGACACCAGGTCTGTATTCTTTGTCTGGTCTGGGTTTTCTGAGCTTCTTTACTGTTCTTTCTTAGCCTTTCACTTGTGTGAAAGTGTTTGCTATGTTCCTGGGCACTATGGACTGAGTACTGTGCTCATCACATGTCACAGGATTCACATGTCAAAGTCTTGACTTCTAGTATGTTCCTATTGGGAGGAGCCTTTGGGAGGGAGTTGGGATAAGATGAGCTGATGCAGGTGGGGCTCCCAGAGAGGAATAGTGTCACTATAAAAAGAGGTCCAGGTTTTACTGCTCTCCATCCTTTGGGCGCATAATGGGAATGTAGCTGCCTGAGACAGAAAGAGGGTCCTCACTAGGAATCCAATCTGCCGTTGCCTCGATCTTGGTCTTCAGTCTCCAGAACTGTGAGAAGTAGATTTCTGTTGTTTAAGCTCCCAGTCTATGGAATTTTGTCTGAGTTTATTAAGATAATAGGCATCTAACCTAACCCTTAAATCCTCGTAATTACCATTTGGAGAAAATACTTCACTTAGCAGGTAGATATTGTTGGGACTGACTGATGGCCATTTGACCATGCTGGACCATCTGGCTTCTCCCAAGGTTTGATCTCTCTGCTCTCTTACAGTCTAGCACATTCCTGCCACAGGGATTCTTAGAGAGACAGGCAGGGAACATGGTTCCTATCACCCAATTCCAATCCTGCTGATATGCCTGGGCCACATCCTTCTGATCTTTTCTGTATGCTACCTGAGCTCCATCTTTCTGCTTGACTCATTATAGTTATCCCTGTTCTTCTCTTCAGTCAGAGGTTACAAGCAGTCCTGGCCTGGGCTCCACAAATGCCACATATTCTTAATACTACAAATGAACATGTGCTGTGAGCAAATGCATGCAGTCCATGAGTAAGAAGCACAGGGAAAGTGAGGATCATGGAACATGTCTCTTTAGGACCCATTATTGGTGAAGAAGGATATTCAATCAACAAAGCTCCATCTCCAACAGGAGCTGGGTACCAGAGGTCAGAGGGGCATGTGAAAATGCCCTTAATGGTCAAAGGGTCCTAGTGTAGAGGCAGAGGTGCAACTTTGGCCTTGCGTTGGTCACTTGTGCCTCACTATGATTGAATACCTGACAGAAATCGTCTGGGCGTGGGGAAGGGAGGTTTATTTTGGCTCCTGGTTTCAGAGAGGTTTCTGCCCATCATCGTGGGGAAGGCATGGCAGCGGGAGCACAAAGTGTAGTTGTTCATATCGTGACTCACCGGGAGGCAGAGAATGCAGGCTGGAGCCAGGGACCTTTGAGAGGTCTGCTGCAGTGACCTATGCCTGCCTGTCAGGCTCTCCCCTTGAAAGACTTCCTCAGCCTTCAAAGCAGCATCACAAACTGGGAACTAAGTGTTCAAAGCACCAGCCTCATGGGAGGTATTTTAAATTCAAACCATAGCAGGCATGAATAACTCTAATGTTATAAAGGAGATAAAGTTATAAAGGAGAAAGCACTAGGGGTATGGGCCTCAAAGGATAAATTATTCAACATGTAATATGATTACTGTTAATAACAGTTAGCATTAATTGAACCCTTACCACATGCCAAGTGCCTTAGTAAATGTTTTTCGTACTTACACGTTGTTAATCTTTCTAATAACCTGAGGAGGTAGCTACTATTACTTCTTTCATTTTGAAGATGAGGAGACTGAGGCAGAAAGCAATGTGGTAACTGGCTCATGGTTACAAGGCTAGGAAGTTGTCCCTGGGATCTCAGTCTACTTTTTTCTGGTTCTCAGATCCGTGGGGACCTGAGATGTTATAGAGATGGAGGTTTTGAGCTGAACTGTGAAAGGCAGGGTGAGGAAATGTAGCCCAGAGTTAGACTAGGCTCACCTCAGGCAGAAGTCATTAAAACAAGCTTCAGAACATGTTCCAGATGTCAGAGCTGAGAGAAAAATCATTCATGTAATCCCTTCCCTCCAGCCCTCATGTAGGGGGCTTCAGAAACCCTTCAAGTCCTAGATTCACCATTCACTAAATGAAAACCTCCCTGTGAACAAGGAAGCTTCAAAGGACTGCTGCTTGCAAATTAATAACACTGACAAATCATAGCTCTCAGTAGAACAAATTGCTGCTGTTGTTGGGTTGGCCCCTGGTTTACCCCAGATATGTTAAGAAGTGGTTCCTTATCAGATCTAACTCATGATGCCCAGTTTGAGGAAAACTTAGAACTATAATACAGACAAATAGAATCTCAAAAGGATATAGCAACGTGTACATTATTTTCAGACCCAGATACACAGTAGGCACTAAATAAATACATGTTACCTGACCAAACAGAAAAGGTCTCAAGCTAATTTCATGCATCACCATGTATATTATACAAACAGAACGAGTGATGGTATATAAATTAAGGCTGGGGGTTTTCTTCTTTTGTCAACAGATTTAACAATGATGAGAGAATAATAAATTTATGTAACTAAAAGTTCAAAAGTATGATGGTGTTCAGGAAAGGTTTGACCCAGCAATGGCAATGTATCCAAGCCATTGTTTTTGTTTTGAAAGCTCAGCTCAAGGAAATTTAATGGAGACTGTATTTAAACAGTCCTATTTGAGTCTTATGTTGTGGCTTGGTCAAGGGTAATATTTTAATGACACAAAATCTGGCTTGAGATGGAAAGAATTTAGCAGATTGCCCAGATTTTCTGTGAAATACAGATGGATAGAATTAGAGAACATGACAGAGGGTGAGGGTGTTCCTTCCTTTGTTCACCTCAGAGAACTTGTAGCTCTCTGAGAGACATGAGTTATAATTTCTGCCCTGTTTACAGCTTGGCATTTTCAAAAACTTCAACTGATCTGATAGAATTCTGCAGAAATGTGCAGAAATTGTAGCCATGGGAACTAATTAGCTGATCGAATACTGATCATGGTGATTTCTTTTACTAGGAGTTTAGGCAATTCATTCACTTATTTATGCATATGTATGTGACTGTACCTCTCCATCATGATGATCTTTTGTGTGTATGTGCAAGCATGTGCATGTACATATGGAGGCCAGAGGTCAACCTCAGCTGTTGTTCCTCAGGAGTGATCACCTTTTCTTTTGAGATAGGGTCTCCCAACTTGTACCTGGACCTTCCCGATTTGGCAAAACTGGCTGATTAGTGAATTCCAGAGATCATGTCACAGCAGACAGATGACACTCAGGAAAAACTTAACTGAACATGTAAAATCCACTGGGAATTCAAGAGATTCACTGGGTAGCTGCCTTCCTTTGAGAAGAGGACTGTGTGCCCAGCCAGGACATATCTGCCTCTGTTCCAGCCCCAGGTTCAAGGGCTCAGTGGCCACACTGACAGCCTCCTCTGAGCCTTCTTCCTCTTTCCATTTAAGAACTTTTTAGCACTTACTGTGTGCCAGGTGCTGTGCTAAGAAGGAGTCAGGCAGGAGCTTCTCATTCCCCTATTCCTTTGCACTGGAGTGATCTTTACACACACCAGAAGCCCTCTGAAAAATGAGTAGCCCCCTGCCCCAGGCAGATATGTTCTGGCTGGGCACACACTCCTCTTCTTGAAGGAAGGCAGTTGTTCAGTTAATCTCTTGAATTCCCACTGGATTTTACTTGATCAGCAGAAGTTTCCCGAGTGTCATCTGTCTTCTGTGTCTTATGATCTCTTGGAGGGGGGTGGTCTAGAGATAAGGAAGACATGGTCCTTTTTGTAGAAATATTCTGGAGAACCTTTTGGCAATTTCTAGAAGAGCTGAAGACATCTCTGTGCTCTGACTAGTAATTTGACTCCCAGGTATAGATACTAAAGAAACAATGCTCCTGGGAAGACACACAGTTGTATTTACAGTTGTGAAAAAATTGGCAATGGCCAAAATTAGTGACACCCAGGCTCAGGTGAGTATCACTGGAGATCTTTTAGAAAATTATTAGAGTGTATTAACTACACAACATAATGTATTATATAATGACATTTTCATACATGTCTATAAGGCACCTTGATTGTATTTGCACTACAGTTATCTCCCCTTTTCCCTACTTTCCCTTCCCAGTGATCCCCTTTCTGACTCCCCAACAGTCCACACAGTCCACTCTTACTTTAATGTCTCTTTAAAAAGATTATACATGTGAGAGAAAACATATGATACTTGTCTTTCTGAGTCTGGCTTGTTTTGCTTAACACGATGATTTCCATCTCCATCTGTTTTCCTTGTTCTTTTTAATGGCCAAGTAATTTCAACACATATACATATATACATATATATGTATATATATATCACATTTCTCCAACCATTCTTCTGCTGATGGACATGTAAACTGATTGAATAACTTGGCAATAATGCCTTGATATACATAGGTGTGCAGTTATCTCCATTGTGAGTGGACTTTGATTCCTTTGGGTATATACCAAGAGTGATACAGCTGGGCCACAGGGTAGTCTATTTTTAGGTTTTTGAGGAATTGTCATACTGATTTCCATAGTGACTGTACTAATTAATGCTCCTACCAACCACGTATAAAGGTTCCTTCTCCTCCCACGTTATCCTTGCCAACTGGAGAGATCCCAAAATTCCTTAAAGCTATGGATGCCCCATATCAAGTGAATTACAATTACTGGGTGGGACCCAGTCTTTATTTTGAAGCGTCCAGGTAATTCCAATGTATATACTACTTTGGAAATCACTGACCTCAGCATCCATTATCAGATGAGCAAATGACTGTATTATGATATACTTATGTAATAGATTACTGTGCAGTAATTATAGTGAATGAACCATGCCAGAAGACATGTATAAAGATGTTTGCAACAGCACTATTCATAATAATCTCAAACTGGAAACAAACCAAACATCCATCCATGGTTGAATGAGTAGATAAATTACATTATAAACATAAAATGGAATATCATATATCAACCAGAACAAGCAGCTACAATGAGCTGTATGAATCTCACAAAAACTGCTGAGTAAAATAAGCCAAACATGAAAGCATACATGTGATATAACCCCATTATGTGAAGGTCCATAAAAGGAGTCTGTAAACTTGTCTGTAAAGAGCCAGAGACTGGATGTTTAAGGTGTTTAAGGCTTGTGAATGATGTGGTGTCTTGTTGCAACTTGTCTCTGCAAACACAGCCAGAGATGAGATGCAAATGAGTGAGGGCGCCAATAAATCTTTATTTATAAAAGTATGTGGCACACTGGTTAGACCTACCATTTTTACAGTAACACTATATGATGATCTGTATTCTGCAGTAAGCACCAATTAATCTATGGTGCAATTTCTGTGAACCTCATTACCCAAGGTGGAGGCAGTGAGTGGAAAGAAACACGAGACAACTCTCGGGACTCAGGAAATGACGTCTCTTCTTTTATCTGAGTGCCAGTCCCTCATTTTGTTGCCATTTATCTCTGTGTATTTACGAAGTGCACACTTTTCTCTAATGCTCTCCTCCAGTGTTAACTTTACATTAGAAGAGTCTAAATGAGGGAGCAGGAACTGTATGCATTCAATCTTAATGTGTAAAAAGTCACTTTCAGAAACTATATTATAAATGTAAGACATAAATCTATGATAAATTGTTTAGGGACTATTAGATAGATTAAACTTAAGAAGATGTGTTGGGGAACAATAATCACTAAGTTTAGGGAAGTGGATGTATATCTGGGTCAGAGGAGGGAGGAAACTGGCATTTGAAAACTAAGCAGGGGCTTGTGGAAGTCATATTTGTTTATTAATTTGTGCTAATGGGTATTAAACGCAAGGCCTTGTATATGCTTTACCACTGGGCTATACCTCTAATCATCCTTTTACTTATTTTAAATTTTGAGACAAAAGTCTCATTTTGAGACAAAGTCTCATTTAGTTGACCACTCATTTAGTTGAATGCACTCTTTAATCCAGGCTAGCCTTGAATTTATGACCCTACTGCTTAAACTTCCTTAGTAGGTGGGATTACAGGCCTGTGCCACCAGGCCCAACTCAAGATTTTACTCACTGAGCTCAGTGATTAATAGTAGGCTTTACTGTGTTACCCTTATTTTCCTTCATGTGTTGAAGTGTTCAGTAGTTAATAGTAGAAAGACTAACACATGTTCTAGCTTGCTTTCTGTTGCTGTCATAAAACACTTGTGGGAGGAAACTGCTTATTGAACTTACAGGTTAGAATACATCACCTAGGGAAGCCAAGAAAAGGGCTCAAGGAAGGAACTTGGAGGCAGGAACTGAAGCAGAGACTGGAGGAATGTTGCTTACTGGCTTGCTTCCTTTGGCTTCCTCAGGCCAGGCTCACTTGCCTAGGAATGGCACCACCCACAGTGGGCTGCATCCTCCTACTTAAATTAAAAATTAAGAAAATATGCCACAGGCTTTCCCACAGGCCAGTTTGATGGAGGAAATTCCTAACTTGAGGTCCTCTCTTCCCAGATATATCTAGGTTTGTGTCAAGTTGACAGAAACTAACAACATGGTATCCCTATTTTTTAGTGGTGTGTATTTTAAAATGGACTCTGAAGAATACAGAATCAGGCCTGTGAGGGCAAGGACCTGATGTACAAATGGCACTCAAAGGGCACTTGTTGAATGGATGAATGGAATGCTCATTACCTAGGGCATTTAGGAGTTGATGGAAGAATACATGTTACAAGTTGGGAATTTGGAGAGAAACAGAAGCAAAGACTCTCTAAATACTCCCACGCTGTAGGAATCTGGACACTGTCAAGGACTCCCTATTGCCCCAGTCTTAAGAGATCTTCATTTTTTGTCTTTCTCCCATGTGTATGTGTGTGTGGTATGCATGCCTGTATGCTCATTTGCATGTGTGTGTGTGTGGGGGGGTGTACAGGCATATGTGTACATGTGTGTATGAGGTTGACATCAACTTGATCACTCTCCACCTTATTCATTGAGGCAGGGTCTCTTAATGGAATGTAGAGGTGGCAAGTGTACTAGTTTTGATAACTGGCTTGTTCCCTGTACCTCCTGCTTTCTGAACATTGGAATTACAGAAAGGCCACTATGTCCACCTGACATCTCTGGGTACTGGCGATCTGAACTCTGGTCTTCAATCTCGTGTATCAAGCACTCTAACCACTGAGCAATGTCTCCAACCCAAGATGTGCTCATGTTGCAGGCCAAATTATAAAACTAAAACCTTGGAGCAGACATTTCAAAGCTGACTCCTGATGCACTCGCTCACCCTGCAAAGCCCACTGTGAAGAGGATGGTGTGTGGACCCTTCAGCTCACTGGCTCCTCAGGGTTGCCTAGAAAATCCCCAGCCCTTTGTCAGTGGCTGAACATTGAGATCACTTCTGATCGTAGATAGGGAAGGAGGCCATATGAGAGACAGAATCTGTGCCTGCTTAGTTGGAGAGGTTGGGCAGAAACCCGTTTGCCTGTTGGCTTGCTTCCCAGTCTTGAATGGGAGAAAGGTCTTCCAGTGAAGCATGAGTCAGCCTCTGAAGTGTGGGGAGGGCCTGTAGGGAAGTTGTGGCCTCATTTAGTATATAACTTGGGAGGCAGACATCCTCTCTATGCTCTGGGGATGCTTAAAAGTTTCATGAACCCCTTTACCCTGTGCTGGATCGTCTGCCCAGGAACCCGAGCGTTAGGGTACATGTGTGATATTCTATTGTTTTTTGATTAACATCATTATTAATGCCATCATCATTGTCTGGATCTTTCAAAGCAGCCAAAGTGAAGAAAATCTTGGGAAAAAATGGAGAGAAAACCCATATTTTGCAGATTTTATTCTGTTTTCTGGCTCAATGTTTAGCTCAATTTTAGTTGTACCCATGGGGTTATTTCTGTTGGCTTTCCCTTTAGAGGTCTGTCCGTGGATTTTGGTCCTGTCTTTGCATTACATTTAGCTTATTTATTCTACAAAGATGTCTCTTGAGTCCTATGCCAGACACCATTGTAGACAGTGGGTATATGATTGGAGAGAAGAGAGAGAGAGAGAGAGAGAGAGAGAGAGAGAGAGAGAGAGAGAGAGGAGAGGTGGAATACAGGATAAACTAATACATAATTTAGTTTGTTGTAAATAAATATTTTCATTAAGTGTAAGCACTGGGATTGAAAAGGTGGAGGGTTACAGTGGCTGGAGGCTAGAGTGATGAGGGAAGAATCTCTGGAAAGACATTCTTTGAACTAGAACATGAACGATAAGAGAAAATGCAACAGCAGAGTGGAAGAGGGTCCCAGTCCAGGGGAGCCATAGATGCAAAGGTAGGAAAAAAGTATAGCAAGTTCTCAAACTGAGAAGCCCGTGTGGTCAGGACCAAATGAGAATATCACAGAAGGTGAAGATGTCAGGTGGAACCCAGACAAAAATCTTTTTAGAAATTTTTATTGAGCTTTTGAAATTTCATACATTTCCCACTCAAATCCAGACCTCCTCCCCCATCCATGCCTCCCCCATCCCCTCACCAAATGCTATCTATGCACTCTGTCATACATGCTGAGTCCTATTCATTCAGGTATTTGTACCCAAATGTCCTTCAGTGTACATGCGTCCACTAGAGTCTAGTCAAGCCCATCCACTGGTCCTATGTAAGTCATACTCTTCCTCACCCAGCAGCAATCAGTCTCAAATAGTTCTCAATCTAGTGCTGGCCTGCCACCTATTTCTCACCTCCCCTTTGGGCCCTTGTTTAATTGAGATGACATGGGTCCTATGCTTGATGCCACCGCTGCCACAGGCTCACATCAGCAAGCCTCCAGTGGCCAGGGGGCCTCCGCCTCCCTGTGTTCGTGAACAAGCCCCGGCTCTTACAATCTTTCCATCTCCTGTTCTTCAATGGTCCCTGAGCCGTGGGTGGGTGAGGTTCCATATAGGAGTCCCATCCTACACTCTACAGTCTCTTATTCTCCAAAACTTGGCCAGTAGTGGCCTTCTGTGTGCATCCCACTCTGATGTACATGGAAGCCTCAGTGGTGACAGTTGAGGGGTGCGTTAGCCCTCTTTCTTCCCCTTATTCCGCTATGTTCCATGATCCTTAGTTGTAGAGATTTGACTGTAGATGTGTCACCTAGTACTGGGCATCTCCCAGGCCTATGTTCTCTGTGCTGGACCAGATGTGCAACTCTGCAATAGCCTTCACCTGTTGCAAAAAGAAGCTTCTTTGATGAGTGCTGTACTGCATGCTTGTCAATCTAAGAGTGATCTCTTCTGCCTGGCACTGTGTTCCCTGCCAGGCAGCTCCCATGTATACTTATGCATTAATGTTCAGACACTCTATGTGTATTTTTCATGGGGTTCAGACACTATGTGCATTTTCCCTAGGGTATCACTTTTCCCTCTAAGTTTTCAAGCCCCCAGAGATTCACTTATCTCCACTCTTTTCTCATCCAGATTCCCTCCTCCCTTCCTCCCTAGTCACAGTGGCCCCATTATCTCCACTCTCCCCCCAATACCTCCCAACTCCCACCATCTTTCCTGTCCTGACTTCCCTCCCTCCCTCACATCATGGTCCCTTGCACGTCCCTCCCTCCTCTCCTCCTTGCTGATTCCTCCAGACAAAAATCTTATAGACCCCAAGCGGACAGTCTTCTAAGTTAACTGTGTTACACAGAAGTTTCCATGGTGATGCAGATGTTCCATATCTACTGCTGAATGTGGTGGCCATCAATTATATATACTTGTTCATCAGTGGGCACATGATGAGAGCAACTGAAGAAATGAATTATCTATTTTATTTCATGTTAAGTAATTTGAAATTATACTTGAATGGCTATAGCTATTGGCTGGCATATTGGACAGTGAATGTGATGATAAGTAATCCAGGGAACATGAAGGAGCTTGGAGCACTGGATCAGAGGATTAGGTCATATTTTTCTGGAGAATGGATTTTTGTGTTAACAACAGCAGTAGCACCCGCAACCACCCCTTGCCCAGATAGGGGATTGTTAAAGACTCATTTTTCCTGTGCAGTGCTCAGTCCTAAATGGGACATCTATATCACCCCTCACCCCAAGGCTCAGGGAACATTGCTGAAGAGAGGGTGGAAAGATTATGAGAGCCAGAAGTCAGGGAGAACTGCAGCTGCATCGACGTAGTGTTTTGTGAATATGTCAGGACCATTGCTTTCATGAACTAACAGCAGCTGTGGCTGCCTGTACAAGACCTGTGTTGGAGGACATCTTGGCCTCCAGGCAGAGACCTATCAGATCATGGGGCATTAAGGGACGGACCAGTTTGCTTTATCAGTATATTTTTTCTTGCATATCTATCTATCTATCTATCTATCTATCTATCTATCTATCTATCTATCTATCTATCTATCTATGTATCTATCTATCTATCTATCTATCT
>NW_008335297.1:2940261-2951103 GCF_000622305.1 Nannospalax galili | reverse complement strand
ATCCATCATCTATCATCTGTCTACCTAACCAGCATCACTGTATTATCATCCATTATCTATTTATCTACCATCTATCTGTCTATCATCTATCTATCTATCTATCTATCTATCTATCTATCTATCTATCTATCTATCTATCATCTATCTATCATCATCTACCTATCTCTATCAATAATCTCTCTCTCTCTCTCTATATATATATAATCACTTGGTTTTTGCAACCACTCTCCCTGTAAATGAGTGATTCCTAAGTAATTTTGAGACAGCAACATTCCTGCTAAGTTCCTTTTAGTAGGGATGATGTCATTAACTTGTACATAAAAAGCTGGAATTGGGACTTCAGTGTCTAGGGGTGCTCTTTTCCCATCAGTTATCTCTATGACCTTGGAAAGGCTCTTCCTTTGTCCATGTATTATTTACAAGATGGTTACAATTCTTCAAGAACCCTTCTGGATTCTGGTGCCTATGGTATAATCCAGGTATTATTGAAAGTGGAGCTCAGAGAGGGATGAAGGCATAGGCATGTCAGCATGCCACAATCAGGATACTTTGGTGGCAAGCAGTGGAAGCCCAATGTGTAGGCATTCTGAAGAGCTAAAGGATGAGACCTGAGCAGGACAAGGACTGGGGGAGCTTCAACATCCCTAGGGAAGGACAGTGAAAAGCTGTCTGCCTTCAGCCCTTGGGTTCTTCACATGCTCAAGACTGAAATTATGGGACAGAAGCCTAAGCTTGTTCAAGCATGAACCACTTCTTGGCCAGGTGAGAACAGGATCTCTTTGTTGTTTTTTTCATGAAAGTGATATCCAGCGGAATGGAGAGAGTTACACAAATGTTACCAAAAAAAGGGGCATATGGAAACCATGCAGGAAAAGGGGTCAAGGTCCGCGCCCCCCCACAGTCTGTGCTTTCTGAACATTAAGAATGTAGCTCACAAACACATGAAAGTCACACCGAGTATGTCATTTCTAACCCTAAATGAAGTCTCTATTAATCCCACCATCGACTCATTGAGATTTTAGGTTATTCCCTGTGAGTGTGTATGGAATACCTGTTGGGACCAGATACTGTGATCACTATTATGAATGAAAAATAATGTAAAATATATTCCTTGTTTGGGAGTTAAGTGTGTGCAGATTTCTTTATTGTTAATTCCACTAAAACTGGACTCGATGCAAGAGAAGTATGAAGAGTTCACACACAGGCATAACAACCACAGGGAAAAGTATTGTGGAGCATTCAAAGAACAGAATTGTTAACTCTGTCAGGATAATTTGATTTATGGAAGTTGCATACTTAAAGGTTAATAGAAAAGATTTTTGGTTTTTTTGGTCTTTTTGACACAGGGTCTCCCTGTAGCCCGAGCTGTCCTGGAACTCACTATGCAGACCAGGCTGACCTTGAACTCACAGAGATCCGCCTGCCTCTGCCTCCCAGGTGCTGGGACTAGAAAAATGTAGATGGCAATGACCAGAGCAATGCTGATAGGTAATTGAGAGGTAAAAGGTGGCCTAATGGATAGGGCTATCTTAATTAAGAATAAATTAAATGAGTGAGTTTAAGATAGAACTTGTTGGGCTAGAGAGATATGGCTCAGCAGCTTAGAGCACTGTCTACTCTTTCAGAGGACTTGGGTTCAAATCCCAGTGCCCACATGGCAACCAGCTGTAACTCCAGTTCTAGGGGATCCCATGCTCTCTTCTGTCCTCTGTGGGCATTGCATACCATGGGTGCACTTACATCCATGCAGGTGTAACACTCATACACATAAAAATAAATAAATAAATAAAATACCTAAAAATATAGAACTTGTGCATGGCTGGAGGAGGAACAGGCATGGGATGGATGATGATCCAGATATTTGGTGAGATTCTTGGTTACCCTTGAAGGACTTGCTGTCATTCCTAGTGGGCTGGGTTATAAAGAGAATAATAGCTTCATTTCTTAGAACACTGCTTTGGCAGTGAATATTAAACCCACAGAAATTTCTAGTTAAATTTTAATTCATCAGCAAATCTAGTGACCCAGAGAATCTGGAAAATCAAAATATTACTTTAGTTTCACTCGGCAACATGTTGAATCTAATCATAAGCTGCCTTCTGACCCTGAGCTGCCGTTCCTCTTATTACTTAGAAAAAGAAACTCATTAATTTTTAAAAAAGATTTATTCTATGAAATGCACAAAAATTCAATAAAAACATTAAGTTTTTATAGAGGATCGCCCTTTAGATTTCCTTTAGTTCCTTGTGGACTTTATCATGGTGCTTTATCTTTAACTGGAAATGTTTGAGATTAAGCATCTCTTGTTGAATAATTCTCTCTCTCTCTCTCTCTCTCTCTCTCTCTCTCTCTCTCCACATGGGAATGTGGAGGCCAAAGATAATGCCAGGTGCCTTTCTAAATTATTTTTGCCTTTGCTTTCTGAAGCAGGGTCTTTCGTTCACTCAACCTGGAGCTCACTGCTTTGACCAACCTGGTGATCCAACCTGTCTCTGCTAGGCCAGTTCCAGAATGAGAGACACACATTATGGAACCCAGCTTTTGATGTGGGTGCTGGGTATTGAACTTAGGTCCCCACACTTGTGTGGAAAGCATTCTACAAACTAAATCATCTTCCCAATTCTCTTCTAGATAACTCTTACTCTGTTACCATTTTGATGGAACCAGAGAGATTTGGAAAGATGCATAATCCTCTGAAATTTAGTTATGCTAGATATTTGAACCAAAGATCCTTTCTCTATTCCCGGAATCTCCCTGAATCATCCCAGGTCTTCTAACATGTGGCTATGGCTTCTCACTCATTGTATTACAATGAAAGTCAGTAAAACATTCTGGTTAGGAGTTGGACTGCCCTGATTTCAGGCATGGCTTTGCCTAGAATGTCACCTAAAGCACCGAGTGTGAAACAACTTGATGGAAATGGGCAGATGCATTTGAGACCTTGAAGGATATCTGATGGTAGGGCAGGGCGGGCTTTTCGAAGAGAAAACACTTAGGATGAATGTAAAGAGCTTCGAAGTTGTTTAGTTCAGGTGGAGGAGGAAAACCTAAACTTGAGAGATATGGGAGAAGGGGAGAAGGGACAGTGTGAGCAGACACTACACATTGCTCTTCCATCCTTTCTAATGCTAAGCATCACCCCACGAGTTGATCTTTCCAGTGATGTGAGTATAAGCCTTAAGAGCTACTGCATAAGTTACTGTATTGTTGTCTTTTTTCTTGACAACTGGTAACATTTCAGATAGTAGAGGCTCTCCTGGGTTTGGATCCCGCATGAATGATACTGGGCTTTGAGGATGTAGAAATGAAAACAAAACGAAACAAAACAAAAACAAAACGTGGCTCCTGCTCTCAGAAAATTCATGACAGAGGAAACATTTTTGCTATGTAACACACATCCTAACTTGTAGAAACCAGGTAAAGGTTTTTAGAAACTGACACTTATTGTGGAGATTGAGAGGGAGTTAAATGAGTGAATAGGTGAGGGAAGAGGTAGGATTTTGCAGAGGGACCAGCTGATGCAAAGACAGATGAGAAAGAAGAAAGGGAGAGAGCGAGGAAGCATGCACCTGCTTGGAAACAAGCAGATGACACAGTGTCATGATCCTCTTTCCCAGATAATAGCATCGAATTCCTGCAACTTGCCCACAGCGAGACCATAGCATCATTAAGCATCATTAACCAAAATGGCATTGTTGATTTGGTACAGGCTCATTGGCCCACTCACTGTTGATTCTGGAAGAAATAAGCTTAACTTCTATTGCCCCTTGGGAGAGAATTTTCGTAAGTGTTCCCTTATTTCATTGAATTATGACTGCAATTTAAATTGAGAAAAGAAAACTACTATGTAACCCAAGGAGTAGATTTTGATTGTAACTGACATCTGTGTATTATTTGAGGCTCTTCAAATTTAATTATGCTCCATGTAGATGGTAGATAATTTGAAGTAACACTTAGTGAGTGTATTTCCAAATTCTAAACCAAAGGCCAGAATGAGGATTACCGCCTCCGTAAAACTCCTATAAACCATCATTAAGCACAGTATCTGTTTCCAGAAAAATCCACTTAATATCTAATGTAAAGAATGTTATAAATATCTCTGAAGGAGTTTCTGACATTCAGCTACTTTGGGAGGGGAGACACTTTGAGGTTGCTGTGGATCATTTGGTCTCTGTATCTAAGGAGGCGAGACCATTTCTTTCGAATTTGTTTTCTTGCGATTTAACACAATCTCTTCTGTCTTAAGAAAACAGAATTAGGACTGTCTGAAGGGATAGAGAGAAGGACAGGTGTGTGTGAGGGGAGATATACCCAGGAAATAAAACCACAAGAGATAGAGTCTCTGCATCACAGGATGTTTTATGATCTTTTCGGGGGGTGATGGAAACTGGTCACCGACTTCGCCACCTCTCCACATCTAATCAGTCATCAAGTTCTACACGTTGCATCCTCTTGCCTGTATCAATGGCTCCCTCCTCCATCAAGTCTTATATAGGTTGCAGCCACATCTTTTTTTGATGATCTTTGCTTGTTCTCTTTGTGGTCAGTCCTTCACACTGTGGCCAAAATACTGCCCCCTTTATTCCATGAGATTTTTGAATACCTTTTATATGAAAGATATCCTGCCAGGAGCTAAATTTTTATTTAATTTTGTGCCTTAGATAAAAAAAACTGAATTTCTCTTACTCTGTTGTTCCATGCAAGACTTATATTCACCTACTTAACTGCATTTAATAGTTATAGTTATTTGAAATAATGTAGTAAGCATGCAGCAAACAATAGCCAAAATATCAGTATTGTACACCTCGCCTATGACTCTTTACATACGATCTTGTTTTTATTGTTTATTTGCTTTCCTTTGGATATATCTATTGCCTCAATTGTATTTGTAAATTCTGCACTTTAATTTTGATTGTATTTAGTTTTGTGAATGTGAATTGTGTTGTATATTATCTTTTGGGGCTTTCTTATCTTTTTATACTGCTTACTAAGATCCTTCCATAATGTGTTTCTGTAGTTCATTTATTTTGACTGCTGGGTATTCATCTTAATTTATTTCAGTCTGTCTCACTTTTAGTTCTTAAAGTTTGCTTTTTTTTTTTAAAAGAGATCTCTATCTCCCCTCTCGAGAATTTAGCTTGTGATCTCCTGTTTCTTTATCTCTTCCCTCTAGACTGTCTCATTCATTATGCTGACATTATGTAGACTAGTGGTTCTTGAACTGTAATATACAAATTACCAGGGTATCTTATGAAACTGAAGCATCTGTTCAAGTGGGTTGTGGGTGCATCTTTTACAAACTGAGGTGATACTGATACTACTAGTCCAGGGAGTCTGAGCAGAAACTGGAGACTAAATTCTGTGTTTGGGCTGGGGGTGTAGCGAAGTGGCAGACCACTCACCTAGCATGCACAAGGTTTGATTCTAAGCATAGCAAAAAAGGACTTTGAAAAACAACATCTACAGTTGAACCTCTGCACCTAAGGCTCATGGAACACAGCAGAATGGGGAGTAGAGAGAAAACTAGTGCAGCCTTCAACTCTCACCAGGAAAGCGTTCTTAGACAACAGAGTGCAATGCCCACAAGGCCACAACTGACCAAGTTTTAAAGAACAAGAGACTGCGGAGTGTGTGTCCCCAGATAGGACTTCTGTATTAAACATCTCCCACCCGCAGCTCAGGGACCTTTGCAGAAGAGGGGACAGAAAGATTGAAAGAGTCAGTGCTGGTTCATAAACACAGGGAAGCAGAAACTTTCAGGCCACTCGAAGCTTACACGTGTGAACTTGTGGCAATGGTGGCATCGAGCACAGGACCCATGCCAGCTCAATCAGACAGGGGCCCAGAGTGGAGTGAGAGAAATGGGTGCCTTATGTAGGATCTCCAGGCAGTCTGACTAGGTGCCAGTGGATAAGATTTCACTGAAAGACATCTGGATACAAATGTTTGACTGGATAGGTCTTAACATGTATGGTGGAATACATGAGGTCCTGTGGGAGGGGTGGGAGGCAAGGATCGGGGAGGGGCCAAAACTTTATTAAGAGCTGTGACATGAAATGTACAAAAGCTCAATAAAAATTTAAAAACGACAAAAAATAAATTCTGTATTTTTATAGATATAATTTCTCTTTTTACTTGACCTTCGTTATTCTTTAAAGATTACATCAAATTTTATTTGATTCTTTCTATCTACACATCTAGCACAATTTCTTGGATATGTCTTTCCTTTTATTTAGATAATTTATCCAAAACTGGTTTAGTGTGTGTGTGTGTGTATTTGTGTGTGTGTGTTTGCGTGTGTATTTGTGTGTGTGTGTATTTGTGTGTGTATGTGTGTGTGCATGCAGGTATCCATGTATAGTGGAGACCAGAGGACGGTATGAGCTGTCCTGCTCTATCATTCTGCCTTACTGCCCTGAGATAGGGTCTCTTACTGAACCTGGAGCTAGGCTGGCAGTCAGGAAGCCCCAGAGAACCTCCTGCCTTCATTTCCCATAGCATTGGAACTACAGGCACACGTGTGGCCACACATATCTTTTTACATGCATGCAGGTGATTTGAACACAGGTCCTCATGCTTGTGCAGCAAGTGCTCTTACCCACTGAGCCATCTCCCCAGGCCCCAAAAAGTGTTTATTTGAGGCTCTCTATGGCAAATATTTGAGGTGTTTTATGTTGAAAATATGCTTATCATACTTTTATATTTGAATGACAGATCAAATTGGACAGATATTTCTTGCTCTGTTTTTTAAATTCCTTGAAAATATTGCCGTGTGTGTTGTTGCTGTTAGTCTTACTGCTTATGAAAAATTCTAAGGTCAATTTGACTTTTCATTTTGAGGAATTTGATCTGCATTTTCTCCCTGGAAGCTTATAGAATTCTTTTTTATCTTTGGCAAGCTCTTCACTTTTACCCCAGTTAGTACAGATGTAGATTATTTCTCATTTCTAGTTTTGGAAGCTTAAAAGATTGGAGAAATTCTTTTCTATTGCTTCTTAAGGTACTTACTCTTTCCAAGTTTTATTCTTTTCCCTTTCTGGAAATCTTGTTTTGATGTTAGTGATTATTTTCTGCTTTCCATATTACTTAACCATATTAACTTTTCTCTATCTTGTCATCTTTTTTCTTTCTTCTGGGGGATTTCCTCAATCTTCCAGTTGGCAAACTTATTCTATAGCTGTATCCATTCCATGTCCATTTATCCATTAATTTGATATTTAAGCTATTACATTTTCATCCTTGAAGTTGAAACTTGTTTCTTTTTTTAAATTTAATAACCACATGATTAGAAGTAGCATTTCATTACAGCTTTAACATATTCAGTAACAATTTCCAGGGCAAGGATACATATCTTTCAAAAGTGGCTGTAAAGTTTTAGGTTCACAGTTGAATTAATGTAGTTATACAATATTGAACTCAGTATAAAACCTGTGAGACATAAAATTGAATGAGTTTTCACCCTTTAAAGATCCCCATTTCATTTTAAAATATGCTGTTTTCTACATTTTTTTTTGTCTTTTTCAGACAGGGTCTCCCTGTAGCCCCAGCTGTCCTGGAACTCACTATGTAGACCAGACTGGCCTTGAACTCATAAAGATCTGCCTGCCTCTGCTTCCTAAGTGCTGGGATTAAAGGTGTGCACCACCATGCCTGGCTGTTTCCAACATTTTTAATGCTACTAGCACTTAGATGTTTGATATGTGTCTTTAATCTCCATGTATGTGATTATTACTAGTCACAGTCGGTTACACTCAGATCCTTGGCACCTGAGTATGGATATGAAGTCATCATGTAGATTTCAATTTACTCTACTATTTAACATGAAGTAAATTTTTATGCTCCCTCCTCAAATAGGTCTTTTAAAAAAATTTTGTTGATTTTTTTGTGTATATCATACAGAACATCCCACACAATCTTATTCATCTATATACCCACTTCCTAAATGGCATCCTCCCATAGCTTCCCCACTCCCACACACTGGAGCCCATATACTCTGTCATCCCTGGTACTGTTCACTGTGTTGTCAACACCCCCAGCCATTCTCCAGTGCTTGTCCATCTACTGAATCTAGTCAGCCTATCTAGAGATCCTTGTTTTAGGAAGATCAGCTGTTCTTCATCTAGGAGCAATCAGCTGTCAATATTCCTTTAGATAAGATTGGGGTCTGCTGTTCATTCTCCGAGTTCTATGCTGGATTACTGTCTGGGAGTCTTTTGGGCCACCCTGGCCAATAACTCAAAGGAAGGTATCTCCTGTCTGGCACTGTTTCTTGTTATATAGCCTTTAGCTATACATATTGACTCTTAAAAAATTATATTGACCCCATTAATCTTTGGTTGTACTTTCCTTTTGGGTGTTTAATACCCTACAATTGGCCCAGATGAACAAATTTATTTTTACTCTGAAGGTTGTTTGAGGATCTGTTGCTCAGGGGTAACATGGGCTTGGGAGGAGTCCCTGGCAACTTTCTTTTACCAGTTCTATCTATGTCAAGATAAATCAAAGGCCCTGCTTGACGATGGCTGGCTTTCCTTGGAAGCATAGAGGAAATGTTTCCTCATTGTTGACCCTCCCCTTTGTAGACTGGACACTGGTTCGGGTCCATCTGGTGGGGTCTCCACAGCCTCCTTGTTCAAGGGGACAGGTGACTTGCCACAGTTACAGGACATTTTGAGAGATGCTCATAGTCCCCTGGAACTTAGTCGACGAGAAGGGAAAGGAGCAAAAACTGTCCTTTATGTCCCCATGACCAAATTAGTGTAGGCCTCATAGTATGGCTGTTAAACATTCAAGAAGGTTAGTTCCACCAGTCTGGTGCTTTTAATTACCATGTGCCATGTAGACAGAGCTTGGGCAAAGACCAAACACTCTCAGATAAACCTTGCCTAGACATATACATATACTACATTCTTTGATCTGGTTGTATGTATAGTTTGTCAGTAGGTTGTTGGACTAATGTGGTTCCCTCTGGTTTTTTAAAACTAGCTAGGCGTTATTTATCTCTCATATTGTCTAACCCTTCCACCATGGTTTCCCCATTTAAGGTGCCCCCGTTTTCCCCATTTCTCCCTTAAGAATATGCTTCTCCTATGGTCCTACCTCTCTTGAGCTCTTTCTTTCGCTTTATAAAGCCCCTAATGTCCTTGTATACCCTTCCCTCCCCCCTCCCCTTAACCCCATTTTTATTCATATCTCCCTAATTAACACCTGTTTTCTACTGTTCTTCTCTTTCAGGTTCTTTCTTTTCCTTTACCTCCCTGGTTCCTTTTCACTATCCTGGTTCCTGTAATTATGTCTGGATACATACTCACTTATAAGGATTTGGTGCTAGGATCCACATAAGAGGGAGAACATACGTTGTTTTTTTTTTCTGAGTCTGTGTTACTTCGCTTAGTGTAACAGTTTCTAGTTCTATCCTAAATTTACCTGCAAATTTCATGATTTCGTCTTTCTTTACTGCTGAGTAAAACTCTGTCGTATTAAATGAACCACATTTTCATTATCCACTCGTCAGTTGAGGGACACTTAGGTTGCTTCCATCTCTTAGCTATTGTGAAAAAAACTTGTTTCTTTGAATGTTTTCTTGTTCTTCTTTTATATTGTTAACATCTTTATCTCTTTATTTGGGCTTATGGTTCCAGAGAGTGAGTCCATAATGATGGTGATGGGAATATGGCAGGACGTGGCCAGAGCAGAAAGGTGAGATCTCACTTCTTCAAGCACATGCAGGAAGCAAAGAAGGCAGAGTAGGGGTAGGGCTATGAACTCTCAAAGCCTGTCCACAGTGATGTGCTTCCCCCAGCAAGGCTGCACCTCCTAAAGATTCCATGACCTCCCATAAACAGTGCCGCCAACTGACTAAGTATTCAAATATTTGAGCCTGTTGGGGGCATTTCTCATTCAAATCACTATACCTGTGAACTACAATAGTGACTGGCCTGGCAAGATATGCCCAGTGGTGTAATAATGACATGAATGTAATATGTAATAGTAGTCTGTCACTTCCTGTTTGAATTTAAGGCCTGCTTCACAAGATGGAACCTATGCCTGTTACTGTTAACTAGACCAAAATCCTATGGCTTGCTGAATCATAAGGCCCTAGGGGAGAACCTAGTGCTATTATTCTGCTAAATGGATGTGGTAATAAACTGTCCCTTAAGTTCTTATCTTTATACCCATATATTAGTGTATTTCTCATTTCTCAACCTTCATCAGAGAAACTTATTTTTATAGTAGATAGCAATTAACACAGACACCCACAACCAGTCACTAAGCAGAGAATAGAGATTGTAGAGTGCTTAGCTCTAAATGGGACATCCATATCACACCCTCCCCCAGAGGATCAGAGATCATCACACAAAAGGGGGCAGTGAGATTGTAAGAGTCAGAGGTGGTGGATGAACTAAAGCAAACTGTGTTTTCCAGACACAATAGGACAGTTGTACATATGAACACACAGTGCTTATGAGAACATGCACCAGAACTGCAAACCCCAAGAGCCAGAGGGAGATGTTTGTAGTAAAATAGTATTTTCCAGACGTGGCGGCACAGTTGCTCTCATAACTCACAGTGACTGGGACTGCATGCAGAAGACCTGAACAAGATCAAGCCAACCAAAACCCCAGAATGGAGGTTGGGGGTGGCTCATGTAGTCACCCCATCTGAGAAGTTACTGTGAATTTGTGACTGCTGCTGGGGGAGGGAGAGTCAGTTTTCTTCAGGAATGCACACTCTGAGAAGCTACACATGTTCCAGTAGACATGTGGTCACACCCACACACATACAGGTAGCAAGAAATGAACTTAGTGTGTATTAAAAAAGAGATACCAGGTGGGGCGTGGT
>NW_008335297.1:2935780-2940116 GCF_000622305.1 Nannospalax galili | reverse complement strand
ACACTACACACACACACACACACACACACACACACACACACACACACACCACAATAAAAAAAACAAAAAAAAAAAAAAAAAAAAAAGACAGACCACATGAATTTGTGAGAGAAAAGTGATGTAGAATAGGATATAGAATGGGGGATATATTTACTGAAAACACATTATATATGTATGACTATTAAATGAAATTATTTTTGATCAGAGTCTCCCTGTAACCCCAGCTGGTCTGGAACTTGCTATGTAGACCGGGCTGGCCTTGATCTCAGAGATCTGCCTGCCTCTGCCTCCTGCATGCTAAAAGTGTGTGCCACAATACCTGGTTAAATGAAATACTTTTAAAGAAAGAAGTGCTGTACAAATAAATGAGGCTGTTGTAGGTACCTACCCCTTTCTACATACATACCCATTTCAAAGAACAGTTGCAATTACTCTGTAACTAACTGCTCCATAATTGTAGAAGGGATGAAAAAGGCCAGTTGGTCTCTTAAAGAGCCCAATTTGAACCAAGGACTGGTTGAGATATCAGCAGGTAAAAGTGCTTACCAATAAGCATAGCTACCTAAGTTCAGTCCCTGGGACCCACCTGCTGGAAGGAGAGAACTGACTTCCAAAAATTGTCCTCTGATTTCCACATGCATTCTGTGGCATGACCCCCACCAGTAAAATCTAATAAAGAACCTGAGTCAAAAAGACAGACTCTTTTGTGAGGTGGCATGGGTGCTAGTGAATGCAGTAAGAGTGGACTCAAGTCTCCCATGTGGGGTTTTGTTCTGGACACCATTTAGAAGCAGATTTGAGGTTGCCACTTTGCCATTCTGAAAGCTTACTGAGACAGGAGAAAGTTAACCCTTAGAGACATTCAGAGAGAGAGAGGGAGACAGATGAGGAGAGAGAGAGAGAGAGAAAGAGAGAGCGATTAAGACATAGCTCATGTGGACAATGGAAGGGGTATGGCTTTGGAGAACACATTTAAATCCCAATTCTATGATGTCCAGGCTGTGTAAACTTAGAAAAATTTCCTTAACTTTAGAGTCTTGGCTTTTGCATCTGGAAAATGATCAGGTTTGTGTTTTAGAATTTCTTTGTATGTTTGGTATAGTTCCCAATACAGTGAGCCTTCAGTAAATAATATGCTTTATGTGGAACAGAGAGTGGTTTGAGTCCTTAGCTCTCTGGCTATGGACTTGTCAAATCTCTTTTCTCTCTGGAATACTTCTAACTAGAGTTCACTTGATCTGAAGCTATTGAGTGGTCTCTGTTTCCTATAACTAAATGGTACATAATTAAGAAGACTAGTGCCTGCTGGTTCTAGGCCTTGACTCCCTTGGGCTTCTGTATTGGCACCCTTTCTCCTTGATGACTGATAGTTTTTAAGAATTTAAACACATGATAATTAATAATGATTTTAGAGTTCTATTCCAGGTAGGGCGCCTCACAAGGGATTCAATATTCTTATCATCCAAGTTTTTCCAGCCTGGCTTCCCTGATCTTCCCACCATCTTCCCCTTGTCAATCCATTGCCTGCCTTAAAGTTTCCTCTATGTCGGTGGAACTGTTGCATCAAAGAGACGAGCAGAGGTACTAAGTGGCAGAAAGAAATGAAAGACATATTCAGAGTTTGCCGTGGTAAAAATTGAAGCCCTTGTAATGTCTTCAATCATGTTCCTTGTAGAGGATCTCACATTACAGCTCAGCTGCCTTTTATTTCTGCCTTTATGATCTCAATTTGCTGAAGTTGTGGGAATAGTCAAATTCTCTCTTATTTACTGACGTCTGTATGAATAAAGCTGAAGCTTCATGGACAAGTTACTCAATTACGCCTTTCTCTCTAGAGGTGGGAAATTGGGTACTTTCCTTAGATTAAAGCCATGTTTATGTAATCAACTCTTGTAAATAAATGGTCCTAGAGATAATCTTTAGAGTATCAGCAAAGGATATATTTTTTTTTAACCTAGATAGGAGGAAAATTGGTTTCTGAAGTTTAAAGCTTAGAGTTTGATTAAGTGCTGTGGGCTTTGATAGGAGAGACAGGTGCCTGGATGGGCTGTGCACGTGTGCTATCTGGATTGCCTCTGATTTCTTTGCAGGCTTCTGTGGGCTTTGCCTCTCAATGTCTTCTCCTGTGACTCTTATATAGCTGTTTCTTACAAAATGAAATATTTCCTCCTAGGTGGAGGAAGAAGATTAACAAGACTCAGGAAAATAAGGAAACTGACAGTACTTAGGAAGCTCCTGAAACTTACAAGCTTCACAAGGTCCCTCCTCAGGGCTGTACATGCAGCAAACAATTGCTAGAGGGAGGAGACTTTCTGGTCAAGCCCGAAGAAGCACTCCAGGGATGCAGCCTTTGTGGACTGTCACCCAGGCTGGGCTGGACTTCTCAGTGGCACAGCTTTCTGCACCATGCTTCTTTACGTAATCCCAGCAAACTCATTGATTTTACCAAGTAGACTTGGTTGGAACAGTTTCTTTGATCTGTTGTAGGTGCTCTATGTGGGGCAAATAGACTTTTGTTCATGACTCGCCAGGAAAATTCCCACAAGAGACTTTTCATGGGACTTCTTTGGGATACTGGAGCCACCCTGGGGTGCTTAACACATGTAGGGACATGGCAGCCCAGGTCTCTTACTTCCAGTTGGAACACAGTCTAAATCTCAATGTGCACTCGAGACCTCCATATAGAACCAAGCTGAGGCTGAGACTTGCTCTGAAATTGTCCCTTGCTTGGCTTTAAGTACTCTTCCCTTTTCACACTCTGACCGAGTTTTCTTGGGCTATCTCCCGAGTGACATGAATCACAGGTGGATCCTTACTTCACGATTGGCTTCTGGTTCATATTTGTACCAAAAGGAGATATTGTTTGCATGCATGTATCAAAACATACTGTACACCATAAATATACGAAATTTTTATTTTTCAATTAAAAAGTAATCATTCAGTCAGGCATGGTGGTGCACGCCTTTAATCCCAACACTTGGGAGGCAGAGGCAGATGGATCTCTGTGAGTTCAAGGCCAGCCTGGTCTATAGTGAGTTCCAGGCCAGCCAGGGCTATAGGGAAACCCTGTCTCACACACACACACACACACACACACACACACACACACACACACACCCCACACACACACACACACACACACACACACACACAAAATCAGCCAGGGTTAGGGAGATAGTTTAGCTGGTAAAGTGCTTACTTGCTTTGCAAGTATGGAAACCTGAGTTCAAACCTCAGAACCCATGTATAAAAACCAGATTAGAAATGTGTGAAGTTCTCAAACATAAAAAAGAATCTTCCAAAAGAAATGGCATGATGGTGCACAATTGGTTTGTAATGCCATCATTGGGAGGCAGAGGTAGGTGGGTTGCTGGGGCTCCATGGTCAGCCAGTCTACCTGCCAGACAAGTTCCAGTGTAGGCCAGTGAGAGCCACGGACATGTGAGTTCATGTGTGCATGTGCGCACACACACAAACACATGCACACACACAGACACAGACACAGACACACACACACACACACAGACACACACACATAGAACTGGAAATGCTTGAGTGTCTGTATCCTGCTCCCAGGAGTCAGTGATTGATGAATCCCAGGTGCAGAAATATGAAAGCATGCTCTCTCACTGGAGATCATATTAACTGCAAGTTAACTTATTCTCTGGAACCTCTTGTGAATTTATAATCATAAGGCCTTGCTTAAAGTCCTCTTGCTGGCCGTTCTTCCTTTCTTTGTGCTGTGTCACCTGCCTCCAGACAATTCCTTGCTCCCCCTGAGAATGTTGTTTTAATAGATCACTCACATTCAAATCCTCATTTCACATTTTCTCTGTAGAGAACCCAGTCTAAGATGATTGGAATGCATGAGTATGCCCATAGTGGAATGAAAAAAATCGAATATGTTCAGTCAAAATATAGCCAGATGCCCCAAGTACCCGGGACCTCCCCTTGGGTCCACCAAACCTTTCCAGGATTTTTAAAAATTATTTATTTAATCACCATATAATTAGAAGAAGCATTTCATTACAAAGCATTGACATATTGAATAACAATTTCCAGAGCTAAGATGCATTTCTTTCAAAAGTGGCTGTAAATTTTTAGGTTCACCGTTGAATTAATACCGTTATACAATATTGATCTCAGTATAAACCCTGTAAGATATAAAATTGAATGAGTTTTAACCCTTTAAAGAAGATCTCCATTTCATTTTAAAATCTATTTCCTACATTTTCAATGCTACTAACGCTTAGATGTTTGCACATGTGTCTTTAATCTCTATGTATCTGATGATTACTAGTCACAGTTGGTTACACTCGGATACTTAGTACCTGAG
>NW_008335297.1:2932383-2935161 GCF_000622305.1 Nannospalax galili | reverse complement strand
CTATAGTTGGCCCAGATAAAACAATTTATTTTTACTCTTAAGGTCATTTGATGATCTGTTCCTCAGGGATAATATGGGCTTGGGAGGAGCCCCTGGCTCCTTTCTTTTACCAGTTCCATCTATGTGAAGATAAGTCAAAGTTCCTGCTTGATCATGGCTGGCTTCACTTGGAAGCATGGAGGAAATGTTTTCTCAGTGTTGACCCTCCTCTTTGTAGACTGGACACTGGTTCAGGTCCATCTGGTGGGGTCTCCACAAACTCCTTGCTCAAGAGGACAGGTGACTCACCACAGCTACAGGACATTTTGAAAGATGCTCATAGTGCCCTGGAACTTAGTAGAGCTAGGAGGGAAAGGAGCAAAAACTGTCCTTTATGTCCCCATGACCAAATTAGTATAGGCCTCAAAGTATGGTGGTTAAACATCCAAGAAGGTTAGTTCCCCCAGTCTGGTACTTTTAGTTACCATATACCGTGTAGATAGAGCTTGGGCAAAGACCAAACGCTCTCAGATAAACCTTGCCTAGGCATATATTACATTCTTTGACCTGGTTGTATGTATAATTTTTCAGTAGGTTATTGACCTAATATGGGTCCCTCTGGTTTTCTAAAACCAGTTAGGCATTATTTATCTCTCACATTGTCTAACCCTTCCATCATGGTTTCCCCATTTAAGGTGTCCCCATTTTCCCCCTTTCTCCCTTGATAATACCTTTCTCCTGCAGTCCTTACCTCTCTTGAGCTCCTTCTTTCCCTTTATCCCCTAGGTTCCTTGTATAACCTTCCCTCCCCACTCCTCCTAAAATAACCCCATTATTATCCATATCTCCCTTGTTAGCACCTGTTTTCTACTGTTCTTCTCTTTCAGATTCTTTCTTTTCCTTTACTTCCCTGATTCCTCTTCATTGTCTTTTCCAGGATTTTTAAACTTAAAAAGATAACAAAGGACTTCTAGACTCTTCTCTAAAGTTGTCGTCATATCTACTCTGACGGATGGCCAGCTTCACTATTTAGATTGTTCAATATTTTGCCTATCATCCTTTCAAGTAATCACACACAGGGTTATAGAAAGGTACAGTGTGTGTGTGTGTGTGTGTGTGTGTGTGTTTTATACACATGTGTATCTATGTCTCTGAAATTGAGAATGCAGCCTGGATGATCCCAACTTATCATCTAGTAATGAAATTTCTCCCAGAATATTCAGTGTTCAACATGAGCCACAAGCACTTCCTTCCGTCTGCCCAAATGTTTAGATTTGTGCCAGAGTGAAGGAAGCCTCAGCTGTGTTGGAAGTCATCGTGAGGGCACTAGTCGCTTATGACCCAAGATCCTGGGCAAGGAAATGATCAGGTAGAGCAGTCACAGAGACAATACCTGTCTCTTTTCTGCTCTGCTAGGCAAGGACAAGTAGAGGGCACACTCAGGTGTTCCAGACTCTGGTTCCTGCATATAGAGATCCTGCCACACCCGGGCTATTCCTCGCCTGGCTTTCCTGCTTCTGTTGCGAGTCTGCATTCCTCCCTTCTCACTTTCTTCCTTGCTGCTTTCTTCCTTTACTTTCCTCACTCTTTCTCCCTTTTCCTTCAACCCCTCTTTCCCTTCCCTTCCTTTCATTCTTCCCATACACACACGCACACATGCTTTTTGAGGGAGGATGAGGAGGGTGAGGCATTGCTTTTGGAGGTAACCTGGAGTTTCTTTCCATTTAGAAAATGAAAAAATTACAGTTTGCAGCCAGGAGTCTTTCATAATTTTTTGAGAGATGATTAATGCAATTGAGATGCCCATCCCAGTCCTAAGAAACTGCTGTGGATCTGCATGGGAGTGCTGATGAAGAGTCAGCCATGGTCTCTGAGATCTGTTTAGTCCACATATTGGCTGAGTCGTTTTGGGAGGCTTTTACCCCTTTGCCAGATCAGAGAATTAGATGGGGTTTAGGCATTCATGCGTCTGATTTCCTAGATTTTTTTATGTGTATGTATTTATGTGTTCATGTGTGTGCATACATATGTGCATGCACATGTGTGTTTCTGTGCAGGTGCATGTGCAAGTGTGTATGTGTGTGTGCGTGTGTTTGTGTGTATGTGAAGTGGAAACCAGAATGTGGCATCCAGTGTTTTCAAATTACTGCCACCACACCCGGGTACTTTCTATTTGCAATTGTTTGTGTATTTTAATTAAATTTTTATGTATTTCATACAAAACATCTTGTCTTTTAAATAAATAATTTATTGAGAATTTCATACATGCATATAAGTTGTTTTGACCAAATCCATGCCCACTCCCTCCCCTCCAACATCTCCCATATCTCCCCATCACTTTTTTCTGATAACTTCATACACTGTTTCTTCTTCTTTGATTTATTTATTTTTATGGGGCTTTTGGCTACCTAACATTCCCCCTTCTGAATGCCCTAAATCTTTTAGCCCTAAATCTTTTAAGGATTAGATAAAAGTTCCCACATATTTTCAACATTTTTGGCCTTTGGAATGGAGTAGGTTGCTAAGAGGCTCAAGGACATTGTGAGTTTTAGCCAAGAAACTGGCTACTTTTCTTTGGAGTCTTTTTACCCTAACTGCCTAGGAATTCCTACCTCCTATTCTTATTACACGGTCCTCTGAAGAGGTTACCCAAATTGCCAGTAGGGAATCGGGACACAGACCACTCTGACTTCTTCCATGCTAAACAGGGATGCAGGGTGAGGCAATTGGAGTACCCCTTCAGTGGGTCTATCTAAAAGACTCCCAAATTGCATAACTTTAAAAAAATTAATTAATTTA
>NW_008335297.1:2930826-2931793 GCF_000622305.1 Nannospalax galili | reverse complement strand
GTTGGCTTCGCTTGGAAGCATGGAGGAAATGATTCCTCTGTGTTTACCCTCCTCTTTATAGACTGGACACTGATTCAGGTCCATCTGGTGGGATCTCCTTGGCCTCCTTGATCAAGAGGACAGGTGACCTACCACCATTATAGGACAGTTTGAGAGATGCTCATAGTCCCCTGGAACTAGTCGACCTAGGAGGGCAAGGAGCAAAAAGTGTCCTTTATGTCCCTCTGACCAAATTATTATAGGCCTCAAAGTATGTCTGTTAAACACCCAAGAAGGTTAGTTTCACCAGTCTGGTATTTTTAATTACTGTGTGTCATATAGATAAATCTTGGGCAAAGACCAGTTGTTCTCAGATAAACCTTAGCTAGACATATATTTCTTGATCTGCTGTGTATAATTTGTCAGTAGGTTCTAGGAGTAATATGGTTCTCTCTGATTTTCAAAACTAGCTAGGCATTGTTTATCTCTTGCATTGTCTCACCCCTCCATCATGGTTTTTCCACTTAAGATGCCCCCATTTCCCCCCTTTCTCCCTTACTAATATCCTTCTCCTGTGGTCCTACCTCTCTTGAGCTCCTTCTTTCCCTTTATCCCCTAGGTTCCTCTATACTCTTCCCTCCCCGCTCCCTTAAACTAACCCAATTTTTATCCATATCTCCCTTATTAAGGCCTGTTTCCTACTGTTCTTCTCTTTCAGGTTATTTCTTTTCCTTTACCTCCCTCTTTCCTTTCCATTATCCTGGTTCCTGTAGTTATGTCTGGTTGCATACTTATTCATCAAAATCTGGTTCTAGGATCCACATATTAGGGAGAACATATGTCGATTTTTTTTCTGAGTCTGTGTTACTTCACTTAGTATAATAGTTTCTAGTTTCTGCTTCTAGTTTCTAGTTTACTGCCGAGTAAAACTCTATCGTATCTATGAACCACATTTTCATTATCCACTCATCAATTGAGGGACACCTAG
>NW_008335297.1:2891842-2929991 GCF_000622305.1 Nannospalax galili | reverse complement strand
AGTTTTGCCAGCACCATTTGTTGAACATGCTCTCTTCCTGAACAGTGCATGTTCTTGGCCCCTTTGTCAAGTATCAGGTGGCTGAAATTGCATTTACTCATATTTGGGTCTTCAATTTTGTTCCATTGGTCTATGGTTCTATTTTTGTGCCAGTACCATGTTGTTTTTATGACTATAGCTCTGTAGTACAGCTTGAAATCTGGTATAGTAATCCCCCTGGCATTGCTCTTACAGCTCAGGGCTGTTTATCCCATAAATAAATGACTTAACCTTGCAACTCAACACACCCTTGAAAAGCAACAGCAAATGAAACCTAAACCCAGCAGACAAGAAGAAATAGCGAAAATCAGGGCAGAAATTAAAGAAATGGAAACAAAGAAAACAATACCAAGAATCAACATATCCAAGAGCTGGTTCTTTGAAAAGATAAACAAGATTGACCACTAGCCCAATTAACCAAAAAAAGAAAGAGCACCTCCAAATCAAGAAAATCAGAGATGAAAGGGGAAACATCACAACAGACACCGGAAAGATACAGAACATTATAAGGGAGTACTTTAAAAACCTATATGCTACTAAATTTGAAAGTCTAAAAGAAATGATGGATATCTACAGGCATGGGAACCACCAAAACTAAACCAAGAAGAGATTAACAGCTTAAACAGACCCATAACACAAAAATAAACTGAAACAGTAATACAAAACCTCCTGACTGAAAAAAGCCCAGGACCAGATGGATTTACAGCAGAAGTCTCTCAGACATTTAAAGAAGATCTACATCCAATACTACTTAATTTATTCAAAAAGATAGATATAGGTGTAGGAAAGACTTTCTAAATTGGACGTCAGTTGCTCAGGAACTGAGGTAAACAATTAACAAGTGGGACCTCAGTAAACTAAAAAGCTGTGCAGTGAAAGAAAAAACAAAGAAGTGAAGAGAAAACTCACTGAGTGGGAGAAAATGTTCACCAGTGACACATCTGACAGAGGTTTAATATCCAAAATATATAAAGGACTCAACCCTCCCCAAATTCAAAAAAACAAATGACCCAATTAAAAGATGGGCTATGAATCTGAACAGAGAGTTCTCAAAAGAAGAAATAAAGATGTCTAAGAAACACGCTAAAAAGTGTTCAACATCCTTAGTAATTAGGGAAATGCAAATTAAAACCACTTTAAGACTTCATGTTACTCCAGTCAGACTGGTTAAGATCAAGAGAACAAATGATATGAAATGCTGGGGATGATGAGGGGAAAGGAGAACGCTCATTCCCTGCTGGTGTAACTGCAAACTTATGCAACCACTATGGAAAGCAGTATGGAGAACTCTTAAAAAAATAAAAATGAACCTACTGTACGACCCATTTATACCACTCCTCGGCATATACCCAGAGGACTCATCCTACTGCAGAGATACTTGCACATCCATGTTTGTTGCTGCTCTTTTCTCAATAGCTAAGAGACAGAAGCAACAAAATTTGTCCCTCAACTGATGAGTGGGTAATGAAACTATGGTTCATTTACACAATGGAGCTCTACTCAGCACTAAAGAAAGATGAAATCATGAAATTTGCATGTAAATGGATGGAACTAGAAACTGTTACACTAAGGGAAGTAACACAGACTCAGAAGAACCAACAACCCATGGTTTCCCTCATTTGTGGGCCTATTCCTTATATACGAGTATATACCCTGATATAACTTTAAGAGCCAGGATATTCAAAAAGAACCAGGGAGGTAAACAGGAGGAAGGAGCCTAAGAGAGAGGAACAATAGGAGACTGGTGATACCAAGTGGGAAATGGCTAAAATGGGTGCATTTAATTGGGAGGGGAGAAGTGATGGTTATGTAAAGAGCCTTGGGGGTAAAGGGGAGATCATAGGAGACAGATATTATGAAGGGTAAAATGAAGAAAATGTGGGGTACTTTAACTGGAGGGGAGGAGGGAGGATGAGAGAGACTGAGAGCAAGAGTGAGGAAGCTAGAGAGAGAGAGAAGAAGAGAGAGAGGAGAGAGAGAGAATAATGCTTAGCTGGTGTGAAAAACATGAGGGAAATGTGTTATTTGAACGGCTTACTGAAAAATTAGACAATATCTCTACATGAATCCATATGTATAGCTGAAGCCTATATAACAAAAAAAAAGTGCCAGAGAGAAAAAGCCTCCCTTTGAGTTGTTGGCCAGGGTAGTCCAAGAGACTCCTAAAATTACACAGGCTATTACTGCAGCTCTTGATTGCCTCCCAGTAGGGAAAGACCCTTACTGCTGAAGATAGGACATACTTTAGACACAGGACTTAGAGCAATGGAGCTGGAACTGACCTGGAAATCGCTTCTCTGAAGGATAGGTCTCATAATTTTGGAGGATGCTATGCAAATCGCTAAGGGAGAACATCAATCCAACCCCAGGTTTAAGGCCTCATAACCTCAATGACCAGCACAGCAAACTACGTTAGGGCAGTAGTGGTACTTGGACTTAAATCCCTCTCAATGGAAAGGAATAAGTGTCTCTGAGATGCCCAAACCTTAGTGGTACATCTACAATGGACCTGTACACCTAAGGCTCATAGAACATAGTGGAACAAGGAGTAGAGAGAATACTAATGCTTCTCTCAACTCTCATCAATGAAGCTCCCTCATGCAACAGAGGGTAACAAACACAAAAGTCCACAAATGGCCAAAGCATAGCGAATAAAAGTCTGAGAACTGTGGGCCATTGGACGGAACTCTTATATTAAACTCCACTCACCCATAGCTCAAGGACCATTGTGGAAGAAGGGGTGGAAAGATTGTAAGAGCCAGAGGAGGAGGTGCAGGACAGGCTCCTGCGAACTTGCTCATATGGATCTAACTTATTTTTTGAGACAGGGTCTTTCAATGAACCAAGAGCTTTTGATTTGGCTACACTTGCTGCCTAGCAGGCAGAAGGGATTCCTTTGTCTCTACCTTCCCAGCACTAGAGAGAAGCTCCTTTTGGCCTGCTGCACTGCATGTTTTTAGTTTTGAAAAAAAATTAATTGGAAAAGTAATATCTGCAAATGAGGTTAGACCTCCTACTGAATGCTTGCAACTTGCCAGCCACCTTGTGAAGTACTTTGTATGTAGCACCTCTCTCCTGGACTGTTCTCTGTGAAGGTCACACAGTTAACCTTGAATGGTTGATGAAGTCTCAGTGACTAGGAGGTTAAAAGTAAATAAAAGCTAGAAAGCAGTATGGCTGCAGCTCAAATCCAAAGTTTTCAGTCTGGAAATCCATTATCTGAACTTACAGAACCATTTAATGCTTTGAAAAAGGAAGTGAACAGTGCCTTTTATCCTACTTTTTCAAAATACAGTGGGCTTTAACTTTACTTCTTTTTGTTTGGCTTTTCCAAGCATGTATCTATTTAAATAATTATGCTTTGCCATTTTTTCAATGTATATTTTTATTGTTGTGCATTTCATACAATAGATTTAATCATATTTAAACCCCTCCCCTATCTGCACCCCCAGAGCTCACCCACAGGATTTCATGCATTCTGTCTCATATGTTAAGGCCTATCTAGTTATGTTTGTGTACCCAGATGTCCTTTGGTGCCAGTTTATTCACTGGAGTCTGGTCATCCTATTTAGAGTCACTCCCTTAAAGATCAACTCTCCCTCACCCAGTAGTTATCAACTGCCAATAGTTTGTCATCTAAGGTTGGGGCCTCCTGCCCATTTCTTCAGCTCCAAGCTGATTTTCGTCTGATTGAGTTTGCATGGGTCTTGTGCATGCTGTCACCATTGCTGTAAGTTCATATGAGCATGTTCCCAGGAGCCTAGTGGACTCTCTTTCCTTATGGTCATACACCACCCCTGACTCTTACAATCTTTCTGTCCCTTCTTCTGCAATGGTCCCTGAGTCATGGATAGATGAGGTTTAATACGAGTCCTATCCAGGAACGTGCACTCTGTAGTCTCTTATTCCCTGCATTTTTGCCAGTTGTGGCTGTCTATATTTATTGCCCTCTGTTGTATGAGGAAACTTCACTGATGAGAGTTGAGAGACACATTTGTATTCACTCTACCCCCTGTACCACTGTGTTCTGTGAGCCTTAGGTGGAGAGGTTTGCTTTGCTATTTTAAAATTTTTTATCATGCTTAGGTTTTTATGTCATTAAATACTCATTAAAAGCAACATGTTTAACAAATCTGTAACAGTCCATCATATTAGCAGATCATAAATAACAACTATTTTGTTATGCTTGGGCGTTTTGGTGATTTGAAAATTTTAAACCTTGGATCAGTGCCTTTGCCCCCACCCCAAGGCACTTGTGGTAGTGTCTGAAAACTATTTTAGTTATGGTAACTGAAGCGGAATGAGTGGGCAGGGCATGCTGTGGAACATCCTCCAGTGCTCAGCACAGTCCCCACAAAGGAGAGTTAATTGTCCAATTCCAAGTGTTGATAATGCTGCAGTTCAGAGTCCCTTCTAGGCTACCATCATGATGAGTCTCTTCTTTAAACTAATTATGATGTTTCCAGATTTTCTTCCCTGAGTAGATGTAAACAATGTCTGTCTACCCAGCTTATAAGCTCCCCATGGCAAGCCAAAGTACAATTCCACCAAATTTAATCTGAGAAACTAATGAGTTCATTGGATTTCCTTACAGAACATGGTGAAGGGTTGCTTACAGGAGTATGGGTGACCCCAAAATAGTTACAGTAGAAAGTCTTTACTTTCATGTGGATGATGCTTTCTCCATAGCTTACTAGACTGAGCCCTTATATATTAGCCTTTTTCACCCTATATACCTTTTCCCTTCCAGAGACCCCAAGGCCAGGCATAATTAGGGAAGACTTGAATATAAATGGCTAAGAGGAGTAGCAAGAATCTCAGATGAGGATCCAATGGCTCTCCCCAAACCCTTTTTCTATAACAGAATATCACCAACCAACAAAACTGACCATGATGGTGTTTGGCAGGCAGACATAGCTGATCTGCTGAAGTTGGTGACTGTTTTACTTTGAGAATAGTGTTCTACAACAGGATTCCTAAAGAGGGAATTACTCAGTGATTAGGGTTTCTTTCAAAGAACTCGAAGCACAATGCCAAGTTGTTTCTCAGAGAGGGAGAGAGATCATTCTTCCAATGCTGGTGTCTATTTTACCCCACTCTAGCTGGTATGAAATATTATTTCCTTATAAGCCTATTATTTATTTATTTGTTTATTTTTTACTTACGTGTGTGTGTGTGTGTGTGTATGTGTGTGTGTGTGTGTGTGTGTGTCGAGTGTGCAATGACAGTCATCTGTAGGTCAGAGGATGAGGGCAACTTGCTGGAGTTGGTTCTCTTCCACTATGTGGGCGCTGGGATTCTAACTCATGACATCAGGCTTGGAGGCAATATCTTTACCTGCTGAGTTATCCATCAGCCTTATAACCCTTTCTTAATTTGAAACAAAAGGGGAAGAAAAGCCCTGTAACTCTTTTGTTGTTTTAATTTGCATTTTCTTTGATTATCCAGGAGTTGAGTATCTTTTCATATGCTGATTACTTGTTTATATTTCTTCTCCTGTGAATTACCAGTTCATGTCCTTAACCTATTTTCCTATTGAAGTTTTACAAGTTTTTAATTGATTGGTGGGAAAGTTTTCTTTTTCAAACCTTTTTCTTTTTTGGTTTATTTCAAAGGCATCTCTGAACATACACTTTTGGACTCATTATGCATAACTTACTAAATATTGTTTGGCAAGAGCTGTCTAGTAGGATGATTGCAGGTTTTTAGAGCCTCTCCCCTCTTAGGTGTAGAGAGGTCATAGTAAGTTGATATTTTTGAAGATGAACACGCCTTCACCTAGGTGTAAACAAACGTCCCATTTTATTGAAGAGAAGATGGAAGTGCCTGAAGATTGGAGTGTGAATTAAAAACATAGAATGAGGAAGTTCAAGTATGTTCTCAAACTGAGAGCCCTCCTTGCAGGCACAGAATAAAAGTTCTTGTAATTCTGAATAATTACTCAATTAACGTCACTCTGTTCATCACACAGCAGAGTGGGCTGGAAGAGAGGAAGATGAACCGTGTCAATCTTCTCTTCAAAGGAATTCAGAACTGTACATGTCTGAGAGTTGCAGTGGGTCTTAGATCGTGCCCAAGCCCCTGTGTCCAGAATCATCTACCTGTGTTGCTGACCACGCCTGAGATTGCAGGTGGAACTTGATGGACCCCTTTTCTTTGAATACTTAGGCATTTGTTTTAATGTGCATTAGAAAGAAATCCAGTATTAGCTTAATTTTTGCATGAATTCATGGATGTTATTGCTCAGGGTGGGAGTAAAATAAATATTAAGCAAGAAATTCTATAAGAGTATCTCAGTGTCTAGAAGAATGCTTGACATATAATTGGTTCTCAACAAAATTCCTAGGTATTTTATCAAGGGATACTGTATTCACTGTTGTGGTTACAGTGTCTCTGAGAGTCACTCGGTCATTGGCTTTGTCAAAGGACACAAAGTGTTCTGTAGTTTCCCAAGGACATGCCTTCGAATGACTGGAAGCATGTGTTGGATGCTCATAGTGGACCAGGCAAGAACTGAGCACTCTGCATGCTCTGTTTGATTCCTTCAGACACTACTATTAAGTAGGTACAAGTGCTATTATCCCATTTCACAACTGGGAAAACAAAGGCACAGAGAGATCATATCAAACTACAGTATAGTACAGCATAGCATGTAGTGTAGGCTATATATAGTAACCTGATTCTTGTTTCCATCTTGGGTCCTTTTGTTGTTGACACATGGTCTCTCAATGTAGCCCAAGCTGGCTTCAAACTCATGATCCTTTTGTGTCAGGTAAGTATGATCATCTTGGATTTCCTTTTCTTTATTTGTGAGCATTGTGTGTTTCAATGTGCTTCTATGTGTATGCACATATATGTGAGTTCAGGTTTTCGTGGAGGCCAGAGGTGCCAATTCCCTGGAGCTGTAGTGACTGACAATTGTGAGTCACCTAATATGGGTGTTGAGAACTGAACTTTGGTCCTCTGGAAGAGAAATAAGTGCTCTTAGCCACTGATCCATCTGTCCAACTCCCACATCTTGGACTTCTAAGAAATGCAGTTTGTGTACATATTCATAGCTTCTCCTCTAAAAGAGATTACATATTTCATAGTGGAGGCTGAATGGAGAGGGAGATGGAGCATCTGTGGCCCCTCTTCAACGCCTCCCTACTTAATAGGCATCAGACCTTTGTGTTTCTAAGAAGCGTCTTGGTGCTTCTAAGGTTGGGGTGTGGTAGACCACACTTGGAGAGACATTGATCTAAGTAGGGCGTGTCTTAACTCTACACCTGAGTATTTGTCAAACTTGCATCCAGCATCCAGCCCAACAGAAGTGATGTACTTGGTTTCCAAATTTTTCCCTGGTCTCTACAACAGCTCTACTTTGCTTCCATTCTCTCAGTGTTAGACTTGCCAAACTGCAGAGGATTTAAGATGGATCTAAGAGACAGAAGATCAAAATGTACTTACCTTTGTCTCTCTTTACTTATTCACAAAGTCTGCCTTCAGATGACCTAGCAAGCATTTTAATTGGGCAGTTTTATTTTATATATCCATGTCAATAGTGCCTATAGTGACCAGGCTGGCATGGAGGGTGGTATGCAGTACTGTCTTGTACTTCATGCTTTACAGTAGTGATTGCTTTGTTCATCAATGGCTAGGGGTGGACAGACATGCAGAAAGCTGTTCTCACAGTGCTCCCTGGACTTTGAAGTTGTATTTGTGCTGGTCTCTGCAAGGCTGATTATATAACTCCTTGGAAAATGCAGGAAGGAGCTAGTGAAGTCTCCTGGCTCTCCTGAAGCAGACAGCTCAGATTCCTGGATGGTTGCAGGGCACAGAGGAGTGATAACCACACCTCATTTGATTTGGAGCCAGCAGCTCAGGTGCACCTGGAATAGTCTCAAACCGAGGTTGTAAATTTATGGCTTAGAAAGTTGGATTTGAGCTATGCAGTGAATTTTCTAAATCAAGTTAATTTCCAGCCCTTAAAAATTGGGAAGCAGCATATAAAGTTCAAATTTTTGGCTTCTCTTGGAAAAAAAAAACCCTGAAGATCTGGCAGTGCTGGGCCTGTTTTCCCACATAGCAACAATCAGCTGGAGTTGAGTAGCAGTTTCCTCCTTTAAACAGGGCTGTGTTCTGTTCATAATTTGCTGCAGGCTCTATCTCCCTTCTCTGAGCTAGATGCTATGGCTGAAGGCTAGCTGCCATTTCTCATCTTTTCCAAGCCTGTTTGATTTGCTTCCTTACCAGCAAGGCCCCAAGGCCACTGCCTTGCAAACCCCCGGGGATCCTAGTCACATCATAATCTGGTTATGCAGTACTTAACCGAGCAACTTAAACTCAGTTGCCCTGCTTAGTTTCTTGGATCAATGGTTCTCAACCTGGAATCTCTGAGTTCCCACAGATATTTGAATGTCTCTCAGGGGACTTAGAGAGCTGAAGGGAAGGCCCCAAGTGGGGCCTTTGAAGAAACTTCCAGCTTTTCTTTCTGCTTTGAACAGAATATCTTCTGTTTGGTCTCTTATTTTGGAATGCCTAATAGCATTGTGATTTTGAAAAAAAAAATATTTTTTTCTTTCAAAAAGTTGAAAAAGATGGCTGCCAGAATTAGCTTTCTATAAAGCACCCAGTGCTGAGTCCTCTGGGGATAAAACCACTCAGCTTGCATATAATTGCCTTCTGAAGCCATCAACTGCCAAATCTTTAGCCTAGAATTTGTTTGAATCAGTATAATTTATATACAGTGAAATACTCATATAAGCGTGCAATTAATACATTTTGACAGATGCATTTTTCCATGTACCAAGCTCCTATATCAAGCTGAAGAGCATTTTCATGACCTCCTAAATTCCCTAATGTTCTTTTGCATTCAGCTCCGCCCCCCAAAAGGGGACTGGTGTTGTGCTTTCCATCACCATAGGGTAGTTTTGCATGCTCCTAGGTATCCCACGTGTGGAGGTATAGCACCTGAATGCTTTGCGTGGGGCCTCTTTCACAGGGCAGCACAACTTTGAGATTCGTCAGGGCTTCTGTATATAGAAATTCATTATTTTTTATTTCTGAATAATAGTCTACTGCATATAATAAATTATTAGTATCTATTCTGTTAATGGCAATTGGCTTATTCCTAGTTTAGGATGAGCTTAGAATTTTGAGGCCCTTCATCATCTGGGCTCTGGTTTCCCAACTGACCTCACCAACTAGTTTTTGCCAAAGATTTTTTCATATGGTTCCCACTGAAGTGCTTATGATGCCCCTCACATAAATGGCATCTTACCTAGGTGTAATTATTTATCATCTATCTATCACCTATCATCTATCTATCTATCTATCTATCTATCTAATCTATCATCATCTTTCTATCATCTATCTATGTATGTATCTGTCTTCTATCTATCTCCTATCATCTATCAATCTATCTATCTATCATCTATCTATCTTCTATCATCTATCTATCTATCTAATCTATCATCATCTTTCTATCATCTATCTATGTATGTATCTATCTTCTATCTATCTCCTATCATCTATCAATCTATCTATCTTCTATCTATCTTCTATCATCTATCTATCTATCAATCTATCATCTCTCTATTATCTATCTATCTATCATCTATCTATCTATCTATCTATCTATCTATCTATCTATCTATCTAATCTATCCTCATCTTTCTATCATCTATCTATGTATGTATCTATCTTCTATCTATCTCCTATCATCTATCAATATCTATCTATCATCTATCTATCTCTATCTCTATCTATCTATCTATCTATCTATCTATCTATCTATCTACTATCTATCTCCTATCATCTATCAACTATCTACCATCTATCTAGCAATCAATCTATCTATCAATCTATCTATCTATCAGCTTCTATCAATCATCTTATCATCTATCTATTTATCTATCTATCATCTATCATCTATCTATTATCTATCTATCATCTATCTTCTATCTATCTATCTATCTATCTATCAATCATCTATCTATCTATCTATCTATCTATCTATCTATCTATCTTTCTTTCTATCTATCTATCTATCTTGTGTTGTGTGATTTTTCCTGGGAAAACATAAATAAAAATAAGTGTCTGCTTACCCAACATAGGATACTGACAGAAGATAGAGAACAGTTATACTAAAGTCCAACTTGGTGAACCAATGAGTTTATCGGGGTTACTTAAAGGAGTATGAGTGAAGGATTACTTACAGGAACATAGATGACTCAAAGACAACTACATCATTGAAAAGCCCATCTCAGCATGAGTGACAGCTCATGAAAGCTGCATTCCCCAAGCCCCTGCATGACTCACAGGATGCTTTTTGCTGGGTTTCTTTGCTCCAGCAGTTATTTATTCCTTATATAACCTTGCTAAGAGGCACTGTGCATCTTGTGAGTTTCAGAAACTTCCTGAGACTTGTGAGTTGTTTTTTTCTTGAGCCTTGTAAAGTTTGTATCCTTCCTGAATCTTATCGAGCCTCCCTCCAGTGTGGACCATTTCAATATGGAAGAAACTGCTACACAACAACAAAGGCACTGCACATCTCTAGGATGAGACTCCACTGTGTTTGATTATGTCTCTCCCATGCCAGTAGAAGAGAAAACCAGGGGCCATGTCTATGTTTTATTTATTTTTTTATTCTTGTGACTTGTACATGAATCGAAGCAACATCTAATACCTGTTTGTTGAGTTAATGTATTCTGCTGTCCTGAATGCCATATTTTCTTAGAATCAGGCATACCTAGCTGGTGAGTTTTGCCTGTTCTGTAAGACCATAAGAGAAACATATGGGAACGATTTGCTTTGTAAGGTTAAGAGGCCTTTGGGTGGGCTAAAATACTGTAGAAAAGAAGGCACTGAGATATGTAATGTCTTGAGGACATTTGACATTTATTTCTTGCCATGTGATAGTTTAAGGCAGTTGTTCTTGGTTGATGAGCAACCCTTCTCCATGTGGAAAGTCATGACTCAAGGGGCTTTTAGTATTTGTCTCTGCCATTGCACAGGGCAGTAGTTCACAGGCTTTCATTCAGTGCAGGGTGCTTTTAATGTTATTTTTTTGCATAGCACCCTATGGTAAAGAAATAACATTTTTAAGTAAGTTTGAGAAATTGAATGAGTTTTATCATCTAGAACTTAAGTAGATCTTTATGAGATATAGTTGATTCTTATTCACTGTAGATATATTCTCAAAAGACACTACAAATACTGAATTAGTGAACTGCGAACTGCTCTTCCTAGTGAAAATACAAGGTTAAGCACCTCTGAGCTGTTAGTCACAGCATTTAAAATAATTTAACTTATTATCTGACAATTTCATGCATGTATATAACATATTTTGATCATATTTACCCCCACAACTTTCCCTTATCCTCCCTCCTTCTTCCCCCAAAGATTTCTTCACACTTTCGCATCTTCCTCTTGTGACCGACTAAGTTTAATTAAGGTTGCTTGCCATGATCATGGATGTGGGTCAGTTTACCGGAGCATGAGTAACTTCCCAGTGGCTACACCACTAAAGAAAAATGCCCCCCTCCCCCTTCTCCAAGCAGCCATTAACTGTCAATACCACCTCAGGGATGAGGGGCATCCTAAGTCTATCCACATCCATGATGGGATAATGACAGGTCCAATCCTGTATAGACTTGTGCTTATGCTATGACCACAGCTGCTGTGAGTTCATGAGTGCAACAGCCATGCCATGTTCAGAAGGCAGTATTTCCCAGCTCTTCTCATCTTCTGACTACATTTGTCAACTGATCAATATGTAACCTGGTTCCATACGCATTTTTGTTTAAAGGCACCTTAGTTGACATGGATTGTTGATTCATGAACATTGAGCTCATGGCCAAAGAACAAAGCTTATCCAAACACACACGTGGCTTCTGTGTAAGGCCCAGCATGGCCTTCTTTGTTTAGGAGCACTGGACAGTACATTGGCACTATGCTTGGAGCCTATGCTAGACACAAATCCAATGCAAAAAACGAGGCACTGAGTAGACCATGTAAAAGATTCTTACACAGTAGGAGATCTGGAACAAGAAGGCACAGCCTCATCAAGCTCACCTTCAGCTGCAAATGGGAATGTAGGGTGAGTCACATTTATTTTTACTAATCTCTGTATGCTCATGAATGACATGACTTCAAGTATTGACTTTAAGGTTAGAAATGATTTCTACTGAGTAGGTGAGTTTGCAAATATAGAATCTGCAGTAACAGGAAGCTAGTATACTTGTTTTTGATCATAGCAACCATCAGACATCAGCTTTGTAAAGATATGACATCGTCAAAAAAGAATATAATGACTAATATGAAACCCTGGGTGATCTTGAGCTAGTAGTTTGTGTAGGATCTGTCAGATACTACTCTGTGTCCTTGAAAACTTTAAGATAAGGGCTATAGAGACAGTTTGGTGGTTTAGAGCTTCCTGTTCTAGAGGACCTGAGTGCAGTTCCCAGTACCCACATTGGATGGCTCACAACTGACTCCCTCTTCTGCCCTTTGTGGGCACCTACATACACATGCATACAAATATATACACATACATTTAAAAAAAGCTAACGATTTTATAAAACCATTAAGATAGTTTGTGTCACTGCTCTGAGTTTGCTCTGATGCCCTACTAGGGTGTCTTGGGATTCAGACCAAGAGCTGCTGTGTTAGGCCATTGAGAGTGTCTACATAACACCAGCAGAAGGATAAAGCATTTGAAAAGGACTAGTTGCCGTTATTATTGCAATGATTCCTATTTCACAACTTGATGTCTAAATTCACACCCTGGGCACATGCTGTGGGAGAGTAAAAGGCTAAAATTTCAAAAGGAAAGCATTTTCCTAGACAGCTGGGGTATGAAAATAGCCAGAGAGCAGTTGGGTAATGGCCTTCATCTTGTGTTGCCTCATGAGCGCATGTGTGTGTATGTGCCTGTGCACATGTGTACACACTCATGAGGAGACCAGAGGTCAGCCTTGGATGTTGGTCCTCAGGAGCTATTTACTGTGGTTTTTTTTTGGCATGAATGTGTGGTACATGTGCACTTATGTGGAGGCCTGAGGCTGACATCAAATGTTTTCCTTGAGCACTTTCCACCTTATTCATCATGGCAGTGTCCCTTAACTGAACCCAGAGCTTGCTGATATGGGCTAGGTTAGCTAGCCAGTTTGTCTGAAGACCCCCTGCCTCGTCCTTCTGAACTCTAGAATAACAGGTGTGCTGTAATTCCTGCCCAGCATTTTTGTAGGTGCTGGAGATTCAAACTCTGGACTTCACATTTGTGTGGCGAGCGCTTTATCCATAAAGTCACCTCCTTAGCCTCTACCTTGTTTTTAAGACAGGATCTCTTCATTGGCCTGGATCTCCCTGATTAGACTATGCTGACTGTTCAGATCTTCAGGGTTCTGCCTATCTCTACCTCCCCCAGCACTGAGATTATAAGTACATGCCACTACATCCAGCTTTTCTTAGATGGGTTCTGAGGAGCAGACTCATGACCTCATTCTTCTAAGGAAGGCACCATACCAACTGTGGTACCTCCCAGCCTATGTCACTTCTTTTTGAGACACAATTTCCTTATTGACTGATTTTATGATCATTAGATGGACATACTAAGTGGGGTCCAGGGGTGTGTTTCTCATTCTCTCCTCTGGCTTGACAATCCCGAAGACCCATTGATTAAAGATCAAAGAGCTCTGTCATTCTGTGTAACGTTTTCCTCTCTTCTACCTACCCAGCCTTGGCTCAGAATATTGATCTATAATTCCCTAAATTAATCTCTGATGGAGGAGAAAAATCAAAACAGTGGTTGGTTCTGTGGTATAGGGGCATGGCCCACTGAGAGTACTTTTGGGGGTGATACCAATATCCTACATTTGATAAAGATTAGGATTATATGAGCACATGTAATATTAAGCTCATCAAATACAATATTTAAGATTTGGGTATAACATTTTGAATAAATTTTATCTCAGAAGACAAACGTGTAAACAGATGTTGAATTCTAGTTAATGAAGTGATAAGCATGTGAAAGTATGTGGGGGAAAGATACTGATGTTTGCACTTTGCTTTGAAATGAATAAAAAGCAACACAGAGCCAGATAAAAAGGTGCATGCCTGTAATTCTAGTACTAAAGAGGCTGAGGAGGAAGACTGTGAGTTCTAGGTCAGCCTGGGCTACATAGTAAGGCCCTGTTTCAACAATAACATGAACAGCAGAGCAGCAACAAGCACCACTACTTAACAGATTGATGTGTAGATATAGGGATGGATAGATAGATAAACAAGTAATAGAGCAAGATTAGAAAGTGTTGACTGTGGACACTGGGTTGTCAGAAGGTTTTCATGTATAAATAAATATGGTTAAAATCTTTTGTGACATAAATATTGAGGAAATTCCAAGGCTCTGGACTCTCCTTCTGAAAACTTTATTTAATTGGCCTGGGCATCAGTGTTTTATTAGGCTCTCTGGTGATTGATAACCAGTGAGTTCACGCTGAGTGATAAGATTTGTGTTTTCTGAAGTATCCTCTATACACTAGGACCTTTATGGCCAAGATCTCACTGAGTCTTCATTAGTGGACTGAGAGATGCCCCGTGTTTGACGTCATCTGCCTACTCAGTGACATAGCAAGGCTCATGAGCACCATGTGCCAGGTGCCTGAAGCATAGCCTTTTATCCATCTCTTCACATGTACAGGACATGGTTTAATAAACCGGTGGAATTCTCTTGCTTCTTTCTACAGACCAGAAGTTAGTCCTGGTCATCTTCATTTTCCATAGACAGAGGCTCAAGGATATTAAACCACTTAATCTCAATCATTCATTCAGTGGATGAAATGGTATATTTCAGGCCCACTTCTAGAAGCTGGCAATGCACCGACATGGCCATTCAGTCTCTCCTCCTTCACAGAGCTAGTCCTTCTCAGAGGAAGCTCGGCTCAAACATGAATTGTCAACTAAATATTTCATTATATTCATGGTCCATGCTGCATAAACGGCATCAGCTGGCATATGAATGCATTAAACAGCACCGTATTGAACCTTGGAAATAGAGAGACCATTGGCAAAATCTTTGCTAAGAAGAACACTGAGCTGAAATACAATGGAATTGAAGTTTGCAAAGGGAGAGCATTCCACTTGGAGGGAACATCAACTCCAGTAAAAGGCAAAAGCTTCCATGTGGGAAAGGTTTTTGTGAAAGATCCCAGTGTGGGTAAAACAAGGATGGATGGGAGGGTTGGTACAAAATGGTGGAGGGTGATAGGCAGAGGACAGATCCTGCAGGTTCTTGTCCTCCATGGGAGAACCTTGGGACTTCAGCCCTCAGTCATGAGGAGCCATGAAAGGATTTTCAGGTAGAGGAAGATCAAGTTTATATCAATTAGAAAATGGCCAAATCTAGATTTTGACTTGCATTTGTCTGTCCTCAAAGACTTTGTTCTGTTCCCTGTCCTGCTTTCATAAGGTTGGTGAGATTCCAAATGTTTCAAACGCTGGTATAGTTCCAAGATTTAGTTGTTTGGGTCATATATAAAAACTCAACCTGCTCAGCTGGCATGACAAATTTTCCCTATTATAGGGCAGAGGACATAAAAGCAATCTGTAACCACCACTCACAAAAATAACCATCAGAGGTTAGAACACCATCATATTCTGTGCAGCAGGACTAATGAACGGGTTTCAGATAGGCTGTGCATTGGCCATGTGCTCCTTGTGATTTTCATTATAGGGGCGTCTCAGGCAAATGATGTGTTGTACATGGTACTAGGCAGAGCAGGCCAGCATGGGGGGGTGGTTGGCATGCTTGCAGCACTCTGCTTTATAAGTATCAGAAGGCCGTCAAACAAGTGGAGGACTATGGAAGACAGAAAGTGGGTCTCTTCATTAAACCTTCCTCAGAGGGTCTGTAGGAAAAAGTACAGGTTGGTAAACACCTTATCTATTTCAGAGAGATACAGAGGAGGAAAGTGATGTCAGCAAGGCTCGAAAGGGAGCTTGGGGTAGTTCAGGAACTAACAGCCTGGTTGAGTTGGAGTCAAGACAGAATGTTGTTAAATATCACCAAAGTCAGGGTCAAAGTTGAGGCCTCGGTGGTAGTTAAGACTAGTTCATGTTCTCTTTTGGGGCTGTTTTTTTTTTTTAATTTCATTCTAAGATCCCTGGGGAGCCATTGAAAGACTACAAGCAGGGGAAGTGATGTAATAAATTTATCTATGAGTTAGTTACTCTTGCCTTCTTGCTAAGATCAAATACCTGACAGAAACAAGAGAGGACCTGTTTAGTTCATCTTCAGATTTCAGAAGGTTAAATCCGTGGTCACTTGGTCCCATGCTCTTGGGTAGAAAGAACACAGCTGTGGAAGCCTGTGGTGGAAGAAAGCTGTTTTCTAGGGGTATGATATCCCCAGGGACCCCAGGGACCTCCTTCCCCCTCCTAACTAGGTTTAATCTCCTAAAGTGTATATAACTTTCCAAAATAGGATCAACAGCTGGGTCCCAAGTCTTCTATCTATGAGCCCCTTGGGAGGCACTTCAAACTCCAACCTCCTGTATATTTGGTTCAGAGTGGATTGTTGCAGCCATCTGAGCATCAGATGATGGTGAAGGAACTTAGAGTGGATGGTGAGATGCTGAAAAAGGGGTTTAAAAGATAGAATAAATAGAACTGGGGGTTGGTTTAATTATGAGGGTGGGAGAGAGGTGTGTCAAAGATGCTTCCTGGATATCAAAGTGAGACAATATCCACTGAGGGAGGGCATTTAAAGCTCATCCTTTTGGGGCTGAGGATTTCTCAGTGGGTAGATGCTTGCTGCACATGCACAAGGACCTGAGTTAGGACCCCTAGACCCCATGAAAAATGCCAGGTGCTGCAGCACACAACCGGAACCTTGGGAAGAGGGCAGAGACAGGTAGATCTGGGGTATCTCTGGCCAACCAATCTAGTCTAAATGGTTAGCTCTACATTCAGTGAGAGATCTTGTCTCTAAACATATGGTGGGCAGAAATAGAGGACATCTAATGTTGACCTCTGGTCTCCACATATTCACAGTTGGACAACCTTCTACAACATCAGAATACATACTATGAGAGAGAGAGAGAGAGAGAGAGAGAGAGAGACAGACAGACAGAGAGAGAGAGAGACAGACAGACAGAGAGAGCCCCATTATCCATCTTTCTGAAATGAAGGGGACAGGTTTCTGAAGTGGATGGGGGAAGAGTGGATCACCGCCTTGTTTTGAGAAACTGTTCAGTTCGGGATGCTTGGGAGACATCCAAACAGAGATGCCAAGTCAGCTGTTGGATATATGAGTCTGGAGTTCAGAAGAGAGATCATTGCTAGAGGTTTAGATTTGGGAGTTTTGGAGTGTTATAGGACTTGTGAGATCAGCTGCTAGGGAAAGAAATAAAAAAGGTATGTGCCGGTGAAAGACAACCCAGATTTTTAAAAAATATTTTGTCTATTTTAAAATTTTTATTATGTATGAGTATATTGCCAGCATGTGTGTAAGTGCCCCCCTGTTTTGGAATGCCTGTGGTCAGAGAGGGTGTTGGATTTCCCTGGAACTGGAGTTAAGGATGGTTGTTAGCTGCCATGTGAGTGCTGGGAACCAAACCTGGGACCTCTACAAGAGCAGTCAGTGCTCTTAAGTGCTGAGCCATCTTTCCAGCCCAGACAACCTACATTTATAAAGCACCTACTGTGCCCAGGGCCATCTTGCAAACAACATTTGAATGGATACCCATTTTATAAATGGAGAAAAATGAGACTTAGAGCAGTTTAGTCACTTGTGCAAGGTCACATAGTAAGTCAGTGATAGCAGAGGTGGGATTTAAATCCAGCATTTTTCCCCTTCTGCCCCTAAAAACCACATTCTGCCTGCTCTTTAGAGTCCAAGAGGTTCCAGGAGTGAACTCTTCATTAAAATCTCTGAGGACTTTTCTCATCTAAATCTTTATTTCTTAGGCCCCTAGGCCTTCTGAATGGCCAGATCTGGAACATATTTGAGCCTGGGAAGTCCTGAAGCTGGGTGATAGTAATGACCCCACCCGCCACTATGGCTAGAGAGTGGGGGAGGGGAGGACTATCTGAAGAAGTAGCAAGAGTGTATGCTGGCAAGGGCTGAGAAAGGTGCTCACTCCACACAGATCCTCCCCCAGCATTTTCAGATGGTTGCCTGCTTGAAAGGACATCGTCCCTCCATGACAACTCTTGGGTGACCTCATCTATGCGCAGAGGCAGGTCTAAAGCAATGTGAGGTTCTTATTTTACAGAGTGGAACAGAGGATGTTGGAGTCCTTTTTTATTGCAAAATCACTCACAAAGGCATATGTCTTCCTGCAGCTCAGGCTACAGATGGTCAGTGAGACACACACACACACACACACACACACACACACACACACACAAATTGAGAGACTGATTTCAGACCAGCTTTTATTAGCTAACATATCATCTGTGCAAAGAAGAGACTTAACATTGGAACATTTGCATGATTTGAAAGAAAGAAAAAAATAGCTGTCTCCTCTCTTCCTGCCCTTCCCAAAGCAAGGAACTAGAGTGATCTCAGCAATGTGGGGAGGGGCAATGTAAGCAGCCCTCTCTCAGCTTGTTTTCTAAACTTGAAGTGGGAGAGATCAAACCAGGAGCCATCAGCAGTGAGAAAGAATTTGGAATGGAAAGGAGGGCCTGACTCTACTACCACCTATCAACACACATCAGCCCGTGACACTTGGTCAATATTTATTGAGCACTTTTCTGTCTCTGACTTGTGATTGAGGTCAAAGAGGACACTAATGAAGCTTGACAGGGACTTTTGTCCTCAAGGACTTTGAAAGTCACTGGGGAACTTGATCCATCCATCCCTCCATTCATCCACCCACCCACCTACTAGGTATCTCATTGCTGTGTCTTGCGTGATTCTTGGCTCACAATAGGTTCTTAATTAATTGTTGGATGGACAAGTGAGGGAGTAAATGAGAGAATGAACTGTATTGGATACCTATGAAGAGACTGGGACCTGCCTTCGTATGTATGAATCTCACTAGGGTGACACAGGGTACCTAGTGCTGGATCTGCTGTCCCTTTTTCCCTCCTTGCCGGCTGTACCTCTGGCTGGATGCTACTTGCCATTCTCCGGTCTCCGAAGCTCTCACATTCACTTAGCATTCACGTTTGGTTTACTCCTGTTTCTCTTCCACTTCTTGGACTGTCCAGTTCAGCCACTTTGTCATCTTCCTCCAACATTTGGAACAGCTGAGACTTGGCGTTGTTTCCATGCTGGTAAGTCCCTTAAGTCACTCACTCCTTCCACTGACATATATTTGTGGAGTACTATGCAATGACAGTCTATTCTAGGTGCAAGTGAATACAACAGACAACAGACTGCTCCCAGAAGACTGTATTTTCCTATTTCAAATACTCTCTTGAGATCTAGTCCCATGCAGCCAAAGAGATATTTGAAATGTCGTGTACATGAAGTCAAATAAGCAGAAAATAAGAGTCAGCATTATGGGTTTTTGAGTTTTGAGTCTTTTACTCATTAACTTTTAAAATCTTAAAACCATACACTCTTAGAATCAGATTCCCTCTGCATCAGAGTGATGGCTACTTGGCACAACAGAATCACCTGGAAAGGGGGTCTCAATGAAGAATTGTTTAGATTAGATTGGCCTATAGGAATGTCTATGAAGTCTTTTCTTAATTGAATTAATTAAAGTGGGAAGAGCCACCAGAATATGGGTGGCAAAATGTCATGGGCCAGGCCCTGGACCAAATGAAAAGGAGAGAGCGAGTGGAGCCCTGGACTTCCTGTAGTAACTCGCTTCTCTCTGCTCTTGACTGTGGATGTAACACGACTAATTGCCCTAAGTCCTGCCACCTTGATTTCCTTACAGTGATGGACTGTAGCCTGAAATTTTCAGTCAAATAAACTCTTTCTCCTGTAAGGTATCTTTGTCAGGTGTTTTATCATAGCAACAGAAAAGAAAGTAATCAAGTTTCTAGATTTCAAGAAATTCTGGGTCAGTACAAGTACCTGTCACATGTCTGCTTGAATAAAATTCTCCATCTATGATATTCTTATTAATTTCTTTGCAAACCATTTTTATTGAGCACATACTATAAATAACAGTGAAGTAGAGAGATGGTGTTGTGATATAGGTTATATTCTTGGGTGGATAGGCAGAAAGTAAACACACACACAAAACACACACACACACACACACACACAGGTATTTTAGTCAGTGCTCATTTCTAAGAAGAAATGAACCAGAATAATATTACAGATAATGACACTGGGTGAAAGATGGGGTATCATTAGCAGGCATTTAAGGTGTCTGTTTCTCTGGGATGACCTTAAAGAGGAGAGCTGATTGATGAGGGTAAATCAGTCAGGGGAAGTTCCAGGCAAAGGTAACTTTGCGGTTTGCAAGTACAAAGGCCTGAGCTAGAGACAGGCACCTATGACCCAGGTGTAGTAAGAGTACCCTTGGACTGTGGCATGGTGAGTGAGAGGGAGGGGAGGGGAAGGCAGGGTCACACAGCTGGGTAAGGGTATATCTTTTCAAATAACAAGAAACTTTGGCGTACCTGATATAACCCCCAGCCTTCTATACATGGTATGTGAGTGCTCATTCAGAGTTTTTGCATGAAATAATCAGGTCTTGGACAATGGGCTTGGGGCTGGTGCTGTCCTTGGCTACATCATCCTAAAGGGTCCCCAGTTGAATTTTCTTACTACTTACCCATCACTGCTGCCCTGTGACAACCCCTTCTCCCAATCTTGCAGTGTCAGGTCCTGTGTCACCATCAGCCACAGCCAGACAGTGAGGAGAGACAACTTTCAGAAGGGTATGTGAGCTCTGTGACAGCCTCTGTGCCTGCCATCTCCATGGCACCCAGGCAGGGGGACAATCTAATTAGGCTATTTTCAGCATCCCAGAGGGAGGGAGGGGCACAGGGAGATAGGGAGAAAGGGACCTGCCTTTCTTACCCTTTCTCTTCCCCTCTGAAGCTATTATTGATTAAGCAGTCAGAGGAAAAGGAGGCAGGACCTTTCTACCATCCATACTGGGATCAGAGGCTGCTTTCTGGCCATGCAATGGGCCTATGAACAGCTTCAGAGAACTCAGGGCTGGCAGTCTTCCAAAGGACTAGTGCTAATGAGCTCTAAATCCTGAAGCTTTGACCGGGAACATGTCCCCTGCAGGTCATCTGTCCTCTACTGGAGCTGGCTACCATGGGCTTCCTCTGGAATGATGACCTAGAGGACTAAGTGGTTGAAAACCCTTTGTTTCTTAGCCTTGGACCTGTTTTGGCCCTCAGAGTGGTTGCCTGTGATAGTCAGTCTTTTGAGGAAGCTGGACTTTCTTGTGCCTGGAGATGTGGCCTATGGCCTCTAGAAGTGACTCATGGACTGAGGACTCAGTGGGAAATGTGCTTGACTCTGAGTCACAAATTGTCATGGATCATGACCTGTTTGGTTATGCCATGCCTCAGCATCTTGCACCTCCTACTATTCATCTACTAAATATTCCACCCATGAGAATACTCTGACTTTGAAGGGCTTCCTTCTTTAACCCACAAGGTACCACTCTCACATCATCTCATTGCTGTTTGCTTTGCACATGCCTACTGGCCTGGATATTCATGTGACTGATAAGGTGGTGTATTTGTTACTCTTCTTGTCACTATGACAAATAATAAAAAAGCCACCTAAGAGAGGAAGGACTTATTTTGGATCATGATTTGAGGGGATACAGTCCATTATGGCAAAAGGAAGGATGGCTGATAAGTGGCTTAGTGGAGGTATAGCCTGTGACCCCTGCTTGATACGTGGTACCAGTCAGGAAGCAAAGAGCTTGGACTGGAACCCTAGCTAGGCTATAACCCTAAGTCCCGTTCCACCTCCTGGAAGTTCCACAACCTCCCCAAATAGCATCACCTGCTGGGAGTCTAGTGCTCAAACACATGACCCTGTGGGGGACATTTTACATTTAGACCATAACAGACAGGGAGATACTTGACACCATTAAAGCCATTATTACACATAGGAACTGTGCTCAGTACCCATGGCATCATCACCTGTGACCCTTACAAGTCAATGAAGCAGGGTTTTTACTATTCACATTTCATGATGAGGAAACTGAGGCTCAGAGAGTTAAAAGAACACATCCAGGATAATACAGCCAATTTAAAACCCTACTTGGGAGGCACCCTCTTGGGTTACAAATTTAAGGAGCTTCTTGGATTCATTCAGGATTGAATAGAATCTTAGTAGGTTAATTTGAGTTGTGAATCTCATAGAAAGGGCATTTCCTAAGATTATTTGACCCTCTGTCCTCCTTTTTTCTGTGGTCATGCTCGTTAACATCTTCTGACAGCAGTTTGGGAAAGGCTGCTAGGGGGTGATTAAGAAGAGCAAGTGATAATGCCTTAATTAATGTAGTTCACCAGCTTTCATGTGTGCTTATTTCCTTCAATGGGTGATAGTATCAACAGGAGATCTGCAGCCATGTAACCACTGCTTACTCCTCCGACTCCATAGTGGAGCACCAGCAGGGACACAGCTTGGCATCAGTTTGAGATGTGGTGCTGTCACTCTGGCACAGCAGACACCTGGGCTGGATTCTGAAGCAGGGGGTGGAATGTAGGGTTAAGGAACACACACACACACACACACACACACACACACACACACACACACACATTCCTTCTGCTGAATTAGGCCTCTTAGTGGGTGAGTTAGTTAGACTTTCTTGTCACCATGACAAAATATCCAACAGAAACAACCGACGAGAAGGATTTGTTTCTCTCATGGTTTCCGTCCGTCTTTGCAAGGAGTAGGTGGTAGAGAAACTCACATCATGGAAGCAAAGATGAGCCATAACAGGAAGGGACCAAGGTAAGATATCACCCCTAAGGACCCACCCCTAGTGGTCCTCTTTTTCCAACCAGGCACCACCTTCTACAGTTCCACCACTTCTCAATAGTCTACTTAGAAATCAAATTCATCGAGAGATTAATGCATCTATTATTTTCAAGTTCTCATGACCTAATCTCTGGAAACACTCTCACAGACACACAGGTATGTGCTTCACTTATGTCCCAGGCATACTATGGTCCACAGGCCAAATCTGTTTGTTCTTATTCATTCAATTAATTAACTTTTGAGATAAAACTCACGTAGACCAGGCTGGCCTTGAACTCACTATGTGGTCAAGGATAACCTTGAACCTCCCATCCTTCTGCCTCCACCTCCTGAGTGCTAGGATTGCAGGTTCATGTTACCACAACCAGTTTATAAAGTGCTGGGGACAAACACAGGCCTTTGTGAATGCCAGGCCAGCCTCTACCAACTAGTCTACATCCCCAGTCTGCCTCTTCTCATGGTCATAAAATTTTTATTGTGCATGAATCGCACCTGGTGAGCTTGTGAAAGTGCAGAGTCCTAGATACCCACCCTCAGAAAGCCAGATTCAATTGAGTACCTTGTCATGGTTTTCAAGGTTCAGATTCTGATGGTCCAAGAATGGAGCTTTGGATGGCCTTGATCTTCAGAACAAAGTCTGGAATGCTTATTATATACTTAGTATATATATTGGTCTGTTTGGGCTCCTTAAGAAAATAGCATAGACTGAGTGGCTTAAGCAATTGAAATATTGTTTCTCACAGTTCCAGGGAGGAGGAGTCCAATATCAAGATTCAACTTGGGCTCTTCCTGGCTTGCAGATACTTACCTGCTTCTTGTGCCCCACGCATGGCCTTTCTTTGGGGACTGTGTGGAGAGACAGAGCTGTGTCTCTGATGCCTCTTCTTATAAGGGTGCTAATAGTCTTGGATCAGAGACCCTCCCTTTATGATTTTATTTAACCTTTGTTACTACCTTAAAGGCCCCATCTCCAGTTTCAGACACCCATTTGAAGAGCTAGGGCTTCAACATATAGTTTTAGAGGGCAATATAAACATCAGTCTATAACAACATGTATCTTTAGAGACTCTTTAGGGGGTCATGTCTCCGTACCCCATGTATCTCTACCACCTTTCTGCCTTTGCATAACATGGTTCAAATCTATTAAATGGCATCAACCTTTGATATTTTGGAGGGATAGCTTTCCAGACTCTATAGGTACAAGCATTCTGGATATGAAAATGTATCCTAGGTTCTTAACACTCACCCTTCCTTGAGGGAAGTATACATATGGCACAAAATTCATGCTATTTCTTTAGCTATGACATACTATCTCCCCAGTACTGAGATTTTTTTTTCCTCCAATTTTTTATTGAGTTTTGTGCGTTTCATATAATTCATGTTAATAAAATTTAGATCCCCTTCTTCTTCCCCATCCCTCATATCCCCTCCCCCACAAGAATTTAGGTATTCTTTTATATATGTTAAGTCCTATCTGGTCCAGCATTTGTATCCAGATGTCCCTCAGTGCAAGTTCATCCACTGGAGTCCAGTCAGCCTATGTAGAGCCACTCCCTTAAGGATCTATTCTCCCTCACCCCACAGTAATCATTTGCTAATAGTTCTTTGGCTAAGGTTGGGGCCTGCTGCCCATTTCCCTTGTTCTAATCTGGGTTGTTGTCTAATTGAGTCAGCATGGGTCTTATGCATGCCGTCACCGTTGTTGCAAGTGCATGAACAAGTTCCCAGAGGCTCGAAACCCTTTCTTTCCTTATGTCCACACAGCAACCTGGCTCTTAAAATCTTTCTTCCCCCTCTTCTGCAATGGTCCCTGAGTCATGGGTTCACTGGTGAGGTTTAGTATAAGAGTCCTATTCAAGGACATGGATTCTATAGTCTGAAATTTGTATGTGTGTGTGTGATTGGTACTGGGCCATGAAGTCCAGACTAGAAACCTAAGTAGTAGTTTCTACCCTTGGTTCTTTGATGGGGAATGGCTGAATTGCTTATTAAACTTTATGAGCAATGATGATGGCTTAGTCCAACCATCTCCATGGAAGGTTCATGGATGTTGGGTCTTCTACTCAAGTAACAACTATCAAGCTAAGGGTGGGTTTGTCTCTTCTCTTTGCTAATGGGAATCTGGTAGTATCTGGAGGTAATTTTTATTGTTACCACTGGGAGACAATGTTGGTTTCCAACGTCCAATGGGCTAAGGTCAGAGTTGCTGCTTAATGTCCTACAGTGCACAGGACACACAGTCCTCTGCCCAACACACACACACACACACACACACACACACACACACACACGGACACGGATACGCACATGTGCACGTACACACCCACAGAGAGAGAGAATGAAGAATAGAATTACCCAGTGTAATCAGTAGTGCTGAGATTGAGAAGCTCTGCTCAAGAAGTCCTGGCAGGGTGTGACTGCTGTGTAGAGACAGAAGTCAAACAGAGAGTAAAACAGGAAAGGACGTTTGGCTTTTAATACGTAAAGCTCAGTCATTATGCCTACCAGTAAAACATATCTCGATCAGGTCTGGATCATCACACATGCAAGAGAGGCAGGAAAACTATGCAAGTGAGGAAGGACAAGTGGATGTGCATTTGAGTAACTATTCTTTTCTCTACAGGTTGAGGTGGGAGTGTGGGGAGAGGATGGAGGTGAGCCCCTAGGGCTGCTGTAATAAATTGCCATATACTACATGGCTTTAAAACAACAAAGATTAATTTTCTAATCATTTTGGAGGCCAAATGTCTGATAAAGGTATTGGTAGGACCACACTCTCTTAAGTCTTGCACAGATCCACCCTTGAATCTTTCATCTTTCTGGTAGCTCCAGGTTTTCTTGGCTGGTATATATGTAATTACAACTTCTCCCTGTGTCCTCTGATGATTTTCTTTCCCCTGTATCTGTGTGCCTCACATTTCCCTTGCCTTACTTGTTTTTGAGACTGGGTCTTGCTATGTAGCTCAGGCTGTCCTTAGAGGCCCCATCTCCCAAATACTCCTTCCTCAGCTTTCCAAGTACTGAGGTTACAGTCATGTATTCTCATGTCCAGCTTCTTCACCTTACTTTTATAAGGACACCTGTCATTGGATGTATAGCCCACCCCAGTGAGCCAGACTAATCTCACCTCAAGATTCTTCATTTGATCACATTTGTAAAGGCCCTTTTCTTACGTCAGGTTGCAATAATAGATTGTGGGTGTAGGTCATGGATATGTATTTCAGAGTACTGCTTTTCAAACCACTATAGAAGGAAACATCGTGAGGATGGAAGAGAATAAAGGGGCTGGGGAGATGGCTCAGTCAGTAAAGTGCTTGCCTTACAAGCATGAGAGCCCGAGTTAGGTACTTAGAATCCATATAAAATGCTGGGTGTGGTGATTTGCACTTGTAGTTTCAGAACGGAGGAGGTGGAGACAGGAGGACACCTGGGTCTCACTGGCCTGGAAATCTAGCCTAACTAGTGAAGTCCAGGCTAATGAGAGACCCTGTCTCAAAGGAGATGGATGGCATTCCTGAGAATGACATTCTTTATCCTCCATATACAGGAGTACATGCATGCACCCCTATAACAGACAGACACAGACACACACACACACACACAGAGAGAGACAAACACACACAGACACACACACACACACACACAGAGACAAACACACACAGACACTCATATACAGGAGTACATGCATGCACCCCTATAACAGACAGACACAGACACAGACACACACACACACACACACAGAGACAGACACACACAGACACACACACAGAGACAAACACACACAGACAAACACACACAGACACAGACACACACACACACACAACATCTTTAAAAGATGGACAGGGATAAAAGATAAAAAAAAAACCGCACTCTGGAATATGACTAACTAACTAAATTTCAGGGAAAGGATAGGGTGAAGGGAAGAAAGTAATAATAATAGGTCACCCATACGTGTCAGGAACTAGGCTGATGTCCTGCAGGTCTTGTGTCCATGAATCCTGACTACTACTCGATGGGTCAGCTATGTCCATTTAAAGATAGAGAAAGAAGCTCAGATCAAGTGGACAAGTAGCTCAGACCCTCAGAGAATGAATAGAATCCTGCTCAGCTGTTCCAGAGCCTGGGGTCTTTCTGGGATAATGGGAACATCTGCACAGTCTCTTATCAGCAGCTGCAGAGAGAGGGCAAGCCCAGAACATCTATTTTGAAACAGAGAAGCTGTTGTTGCTCTTCCTGGGCCTCCCCCAAGCCTGGTGTTCATCTGCTTGCCTCTGGCAGCTGAAGCCCAGGTGCCTGACAACCCAGCTGGCCCAGAGCCTCCTGAGGCAGGGCTGCAGGGGCAGATTTTGGCTGGTTCTGATGCAACACCCTTTCTGGCACCCTTGGTCACTTGGCATTGTAGAAGGACCAGATAAATAATCAAGGATCTGGATTTCCTATTCCTATTAGGGATGCCAGGATTGGTGTAAGCCAAACAGGAGCTTCTTTTTTAAATATTTTAAGTATTTTTTTATTTATTATTTTTATTTTATGTGTATGAGTATATTGCCTGCATGTATGTGAATGCATCCGTGTCGTGGAATGCCGTGGAGGTCAGAAGAGGGCTTTGGATTCCCCTGGAACTGGAGTTAAGGACGGTTCATAGCTGTCATATAGGTGCTGGAATCAAACCCAGGTCCTCTGCAAGAGCAGTCAGTGCTCTTAACCACTGAGCCATCTCTCCAGCCCCAGGATCTTCTTTTTTTAATTTAAAAATTTTATATTTATTTTTTGCAGTGCTGAACCCAAGACTTTTTGAATATGCATGTGTGTGAATGTGTATGCATGTTTGCATGGATATGTGCTGTGTGTGCTGGTGCATATGTATGCTTGGGTGTGTGAGCCCAAGTTTGACATGTAGTGTTGTTTTTGGTTACTCTTCCCCTTATATATCGAACTTAGAGCTGAGCATTTCTCTGACTAGCCATTTTGCTCCAGAATTCCCTGTCTCTTCTCCCTGTGCACAGTACACTGATATTACAGGTGGACTGCCAGGCCCACCTATCTTTGCTTTGGGTTGGGAATCTGAACTTCAGCCCTCGAGCTTGCCTGGCAAGTGCTTTTTCTGCTCAGTCATCTCCCAAGCCCCTGAACTCAGGGCTCTGTGTATACAAAGCCAGAATTCTTCCAGTGAGCTATTCCTCCAGCCTCTCAGGCAGGGTTTTCTGAGAGGGGCCGTGATAGGAAAAGAAGACTGGAATGAGACAGACCTGGATTCAAATCTCACCTTTGTCATTTATTATTATTACTGTCTGTGTATGTGTGTATGCATGTATAAGTATACTTGTGCATTTGAATATGCATGCATGTGTTGCATGTGGAGGCCAGAGGACAAGCTCAGATGCTATTCTTGAGGAGCCATTCACTTTGTGTTTGGGACAGGGTGTCTCATAGACTAGGAACTTCCCAAGCTCACTAGGCAGTCCCAAGGATCCACCTGTCTCTGTCTCTGCAGCTGATGTCACTGTATCAGATTATTTTATTTTTTGCATGGGATCTGGGGATTAAACCCAGGCCTCATGGTTGCAAGGCAAACACTTTGCTGACTGAGCTGTCTCTGCAGCCCCACCTTTGCCATTTATGTGCTGTGGGGTCACAAGTGAGTTATTTCACCTCTCCAAGCCTCAGCTTCCTTGACTAGAAACTGGACTGCAACAACCACTTTTACAAAACACATATATATCACCCTGAGCAACACCTGCTACCCACTGGGTTCTCCAGTTGCTATGTGGCTGTACGCTGCAGGATCGTGCAGTGCTTCCCTGTATCCAGCAAAGGTCTGCTGGCCTGGATGTAACTGCTATGGAGTTGAGATCCATTGCCAGACATCTTTTATCAAATACAGATGTAGTGACATCACTGTTCATGAAAGGGGTGGCTATTGGAGAATGGATTTTAGGGGTGGAGACTGTGGGTCCTGTGTGACTTGCTCTGCAAAGGCTCTTTCCACGACTGCATAGTGAGCTAGGGTGTGCTGGGGCTTTAGTATCGTCTCCCAGTTCGGCTTATAGTTACCTTGGCATTGATATGTGTATTTTAAGAGCATTCTTTAAAACCTAGCATATCATCATTCCACTTGGAATCTTTTTCTGAACCTTTAGGCATATTTGGTGTCCTTCATCTCTAAGTTTCTAGAATAACCCACACTTCTTTTTATAAAAATCCTTGTGACACTGTGTTATAATTATCTTTTTATTAGACTGAATGCAAGGGCTAGTGAATCTTTGGTCCCCAGGCCAGCAGCAGTAACAGGTGGAAATTTGAAAATGCAGATTCCCAGAATATACCCCAGACATCCTGCATCAGAGACTCTGTTTTTGGGCTGCCTTTTTTTTTTTTGAGTACTAGAGCTTGAACCCAAGGTGCCATGTATGCTAGGCAAGTTCTCTGCCAGCGAGCAATATTCCATATCCTCAACCCTATTTTTATTTTATTTCTAGATATCTTACTAAGTTGTCCAGTCTGGCCTTGAGTTTGCCTTGCATCTTGTAGTCCAGTTGGCCTTAAACTTGAGAGTCTCCTATCTCAGTGCGAGTCTGACACTTGTCTGACCTGTAATATCTCTGTCCTAGACTGCTGGTTCACAAACTTGGCTGTGCTCTGGAAGCCCTGAGGAGCTTTGGTGAACAGAGCTGCTTTTGTCTTTGGAAGTTCTGACTTCTTGTGCAGGGATGTATCCTGTGCACAGCAATTCTTTAAAATCTATGGAAGCCTTTAATACTCAGCAAGAGTAAGAAGAACCAACAGGGAGCCTCATTTGCTGATGAGTGGGATGTGGCAGCTGAGGCCTGCTGGGCATCAGGTAGACTATGACCACACTCTGGCTCCTTATAACCGTGCACCCATCTTTTTCTTTAATATTATTGTGGTGAGAGCTCAACATGGGGTCCAGCCTCCTAATCTTTTGTTTTTCTTGAAACAAGGTCTCATTTAGTCAAAGATGACCTTGAACTCCTGGTCCTCCTGCCTCCACCTCCCAGCTGCTGCACTTATAGGCGTGTATTCCCACATTTGTTTTTGCAGTACTGAGGATTGAACCCATGGCTTCAAAAATACCAGGCAAGCATTCTACTGCCTCAGCTATGCCCTGAGCCCTACATTTTTAGCAGTTTTTGAAAGATTTCTTTTATGATATATTTATGTATATGTGTCTGTTTCTATCTGTGGGTATGTGTACTTGTGTAGGGGGTACCCACAGAGGACAGAAGAGGGCATCTGACCCCCTGGAACTGGAGTTGCAGGCTGTTGTAAGCTACCCAGGGTGGGTGATGGGAAATGAACTTGAGTTCTGTAGAAGAGCAGCAGCTCTCTTAGGTACTGGTCAAGCTCTCCATCTCTTAACAAAAGTTTAAGTATACAATTTAGTGTTGTTAACTATGGGGAAAAAACTATACAGATGGTACCAGAACCCATTCACCTTGTATACGTGAGACTTTATACTCCTTGATTAACAAATATAATCCAAATTCTCCTCCAATTTCTGTGTTTTAAGTTGTACTATTTTACATACCCCATAGAAATGATATATAACATTTATTCTTCTATGTCTAGTTTATTTTACTTACCATGATGTCATCAAGTCTTCTCCTTTCCTTTTTAAGAGCTATACACTGTTTGATTGTATGAATATACCACAACTTACTTGTGTATTCATCTGTTGAGGGACATTTGGGTTGTTTCTATATCTCAAATGTTGTGAATCATGCTGCAGTGAACATGGGATGCATCTTTGAGATCCTGGCTTCAATTCTTTTAGATACACACTCAGAAGTGGGAACCCTGCAGCACATGATAGTCTAGTTTAATTTTTTTTTGGCTAGCTTCCATTCCAATTTCATACTCACTATGGGTCAGTTCTTGACCTCTAGAATTCATCATTTTCCTGCTGTAAATGGAAATATTTTAATTAATTATTTTGAGGGTAACTTATTTAGCCTATGTAAAGTATGTGGCACAGTCAAAAATTTCAATCAGCTCTGAAAATTATTATTCCCACTTCACTGGAGAAGGATGTGACTCTTGGGGACTTTTTTCCATGTGTGTATATGTGGTGTACTTGTGTGTGTGTGTGTGCATGTGTGAGTGTGCGTTTGTGAAGGCTCAGAGTTGATGCTGGGAATCATCCTCACTCACTCTTCTACCTTATTCATTGAGGCAGGGTCTTTCAGTCCAATCCAGAGCTTTCCATTACGGCTCACCTAGCTATCAGTTTGCCCTGTGTTCACCTTCCAAGAATGCAATTACAGGCAAGCCACCAAAACCACCTGGCGTTTAGGTGGGTTGTAGGGATCTGAACTCTGGTCCTTATGCTTGCATGGCCAGTGTTTTAACCACTGAGCCATCTTCCCAGCTCACGCTCAGGGACTTTGGCTAAGGGAAGGAGAAGCTGGTCCACCTCCTGTACCAGACTCAGTGTTTTAGAGTTTAAGGCTGAAAGGCATCACTTTGCCTCTGAGGCACCATAATTTCTGTGATGTGGACAAGACCAGGACAGTTTCCCCCCTTCTCCCATTGCATACAAGTCTTTGGAGGCTGAGTCTTACCCTGTGAACAGAAAAAATGATTGGGCTCTCCATGACTTCTGTTCTCAGTGTTATTCTCTACTACTCACTGGCCAGTTTTGGGTACAGAGTGCCCAAATTTTCTTGCAAATTTTATCACTGTTCTGCTACAACCTGGAAGACAGATCTCATTTGTCTTTTTTCAGTTATTAACAGTAGCAAAATCCATCTCAAACTTGCTTCAGCAATTAACACTATTTTTGAATCATGTTACAAAACAGCCCAGAAAGCCAGCTAGATATAGGTGCTCAAAAGAGGTTCTTAAAAGTCTGCTTTTTATTAAAATTCAATATGTCTTTACTACGCCATCCAGAAACTCCATTTCTATATATTTACCCAAGAGAATTGAAATTTACAAAGAATCTACACAAGTATTCATTTATATTTTATTCATTATAGTCCAAAGTTGAGAACAACCCCAATGCCAATCAACAAAATATGTAAGTAATCCATGGTACATCCATATAATGGAATAATTCTCAGTAGTAAGAAAGAATGAATATTGAGATGTGTAACACAAGTTTGAATCTCAAAAGTATTATATTAATGAAAGAATCCAGGCACTGAGAGTATACACTGTGTAATTCTAGTAATATGAGTTTCTATAAAGGGAAAACTTCGCTGACGGAAAGTAGCTACCAGGTGTGAAACACCTTTCTCAGGTGATGACATGCTCTGTCTCTCAGTTGTCTTGGTGTTCTTGGCTGGATGAATGTGTCAACTTCTATCAAGCTGAACACTTAACATAGTGCATTTTAGTGAGTCCAAACCATGCTGCGGTAAGGCTTAGTCAAAAGGAGTCTGACCCTGTTTCTTGGCTCTGCTAATCTCAATATGGCTTCATTGTCAGACAGACGCTCCCCTGGGTATGGCAATGACAGTCCTTGGTAGTCCAGTAACCTCCATGGAAAGAGAGCTTCTTCCTGAGTAAAAGTTATGGGGTGCGTGTGCGTGCGTGTGTGTGTGTGTGTGTGTGTGTGTGTGTGTGTGTATGTATGTATGTATATATAGTGAATATATATGTATATATACTAAATATATATACATATCTATCTATCTATCTCTCTATCTCTCATCTATCTATCTATCTATCTATCTATCTATCTATCTACCTATCTATCTATCATCTATCATCTATCTATCTATCTAGTGATTGCAGCAGTGGGAGTCATGTGACATTCTATGAACCAATCACTGTACCTGGGAGTAGCAGTGGAATTTTCTGATTGGTCAGGTGCAGGCCATGTTGGGTAGTCCAATGTGGCATCCAGTGTGGAGTCAGTCTTCCAAACTTACATGAGTTGTGAGTGGAAAAGGAGTTTTTTTCCAAAGGAACATGAAAATGCTGTTCCTGGGACTTGGCGGAGAGTATACAGTGAAGTGGAAGCCTTCTACAGAGATCTTCCCCGGGAACACTCCCGACGAGACACCTGCTTTTCCTTAAGTCTTCTTACCCTGCGGTGTTAGATCCACCATTTTCTCATGACTCAAGATTTTTTCTAGCACACAGGAGTAGAAAGACAAAGGTGCTAGACTCAGGGGCAGGTGGGTTCAAATCTCAGTTTGCCTCTTCCTAGCCTTCTGATCCTAGGCAAATTATTTAAGCTCTCCAAGAATCATTTTCCTCATCTATGAACGAATGTTCACTATAGGACTGACCTCATGATGTTGCTGTAGAGACACATAATTCACAGCAGGCATTTAGCATTGTGCCTGCCTGAAAAATAGTGAGTAGTTACACAGGGATCAATTATACCATTTACTACTGGTTTTAGTATATCTGAAGGACTTTATAAAATAGAACATTTACCTATAACCAGGTGTAGCAGTTACAAATATATCTTTGACCCCTCAATACTTTGATTCCCAGATACATTTATGTCATTCTATCACAAAACTTCCCACTCATCCTGGGGGCTTTGTCTGGCATGACCTCTTGTGGGTGCGCTGATTTGGAAGAACTGGGTGAGTTGATGCTCCTGGCAACAGAGCTGAGCCAATGATGGCTGGCCAGCTTTGTAACACTTTGAGTGAGACCACTCTAGGATACCTGATACAATATCTTCCAGCTGAGCCCCAGTTGCCCATTAATGTTAGATTGGCTGGCTTGACTGCTCCTTTTCCTGAGATCACCTCCCTCAAAAAAAAGAAAAACTATATTCATTCAAACTTTATTTCAGAGGCTACTCCAAGGAAATCCAAAGTGAGATCTGGACCCCAGAAACAAATTGAAACCCCACAGTTTTCTGTTGTTAGCTAGAAATACAACAACAGAATCAGAGTAAAGCGTAGTTATCTCCTGTGGACCAGAGGCACTAACTGGAAGCTCTTTAAGGTTTGATGAATAAAATATAATAAAAAGAATTATTATTCCTTAATAAATGAAGTTTTCTAGATAGGTAAACTCTATAAAAAACATTTACAGAAGAAAGCAATGAGCGAAATACATTCCAAAAGATCTTTTCATAGCAGAAAGGAAGGGAGTCACTGATGGGAGTTCTTAGTAAATATTGGTCGAACGATTGATTAGCCTGGCTCCTAGGAATGAGCTATCACTCAGTGTCAGAATGACCAGCCATAGGTTTATGTGCAGGTGAGTGACTTCGCAAAATTGCATGGCTTGGAAGGCTGAGCACACACCCTGGCCATTACTGTTATGTTGATTGGTTAGGGGCAAGTTTGAACAAACAATTGCTAAACCAGGTTCCACAGTGGATCCTACTCCAGGCATATTGTGAAGTGACCCACAGTCATTAAAATCCATCTTTGGTCACTGCCTTCTTGTGTGACCTTGGTGAGTCCCCTGCACTCCCTGGACCTCAGTTTTCTCCTTTTGTAAAATGGGATGCATTAGATGAAGGCCATTGAGCCGTATGAGCTCTAGTGTCTTGTGTACTCAGCCTTCTGCGTTTAGCCAATGTACCCTGCCTTCGAGGTGGATGAGCAGACAAGGATCTTGTCCAGTCCACGCACAGAATCAATGGGGTAGAGTGGGCATACTGTGCAGTTGGGATATCTTATGTCATTGCTGAGACTTGGTAATCCTTATTCATGTATCAGAGGAGACATGGTGTTCAGGTAGACCAGGCCAGTGTGGGAAGCATGTGAGCACTAAGGTAATGGGCATGTATTAGTCTCATAGCTCACTGGCTCTCTGAGCCTAAGTGCCTTCCCTTCTTAAATGGAAAAACCAACAGGTATGTTATTAGGTTAAGATTAAGTTCATGTGAGGGTTCAGCAACAACACGTATTCTGAAAACCTGGACTTGTTCCAGTGAAATTGATAGACTAAGAAGCAATTTGAACACAATGTGGATTTCACATTAGCTTATATGTAACTTCATCAGTGAAAGAGAACTGTTGAATTCAGAAAACTGAACTCAGTCAAACCGAACCATGCAAGAATAAGAAATGCAGTTATGAAACACCCCAGACCACACTGAGCATCACTGAAATCATAAATCATTGCCATCCATGCCTGGCATTATAACTGTCCCTTCACCTTTGCTCCACAATGTTTCATAAACTGCAACCATCCCTGAGGACTGGCCTCCGTAGCCCAACCTCAAGCTTTCCTGGGTAATGCAGCGTTTATTGAAGTAGTTATGTGTTTTAAAACCACTCAGCATGTGTAAAACTGTGCCACCTTTTTATTAGGTTCTTGTTTCTTTGCTAATATGTCACCAAAGAAGTTTCTGAGTGTTATGCTCCTAATATAATTTCCTCATAACCCTGTAGTTTTTATTACATAATTTTACATGGGACAGTGATCTTCAGGGACGCATATGTTATACCAGAGCACGATAACAATATAACTAGAGTATTTAATAACTGTTGATGCTTCATGTTGAATGATATTAGAGTGCCCTTGAACCCTTGCTTTTCATCCTCATATAATAAAACTGGAATAGAGTTGAGTCATGACTCTGGATTTTTGATGAGAGAAACTATTACAGCTTCCTCTGTGGGAAAGGGGAGCTAAGTTGAGATGTATAAGGACCACTCACGATGACCTGGCTTCAAAGAGGTTATAGATATGGCCTCCGGCTATATGAAATAGAAAACCAAAATTCACATTTGCTGGGACAAAAAGAAAGACTTTAATATGGGACTGAAAATTATTGCATGTTCTCTCTTATATATGGCATCCAGATTCAAATATATGTATAAAAGCAGAATAGAGGCTGTTTGGGAGGAGGCAGGGGGAGCAAATAAGAGTAAAGTACATTGATACACATACATGAAAATGTCATCAGTAAGCCAATTATTTTGTCTGCTTACTAGATAGTATTTTCACAAAAAAATTATGGGGGGGTTGTGGAAATATATTGTTGATAAACACATTTCCCAACACGGTCAAAGCACTGGGTTCAGTCCCCAGCACCACAAAAATAAAACAGGACAGAAGAAATTTATTGGCTTAGAATACAAAGTACCCCTATGATCTTGCTTCAGTCAGAACTGGATCAAGGAACTCACGCCAGGCAACGCTTCCAGGATCTTTTCCTGTCTCCGCCCTGCCCTCTACTGTGTTGGCTTCATTTTCAGGCAGGCTTTTTTCTCATGGAAGCCAGATGGTGGCCAGTTCCTGGCTCATGTCCATACAGCTCCATATCTAACATAGAAGAGAGGGTTTCTCTTTCTTCTAGTCTGAGCTGTTTAAATCTTGGGATGAACTGGCCACAGACAAGTCACACTTCTGTCTCTGGAGCTATTACTGTGACCTGAGGAACGTGATGCTCTTGATTGGTCAGGCTTGGGTGACATACCTTCCCTTAGAATTAGGTGGTGGTCAACTCTTGTGAAAACGGCCTGGACTAAGGGTTTGAGAATGTGGGTTCTCTAAGGGAAATTTTTAAAAATTAGTACCTGGATAAGGAGGAAGGAATGTTAGCCAAGCAAGACCATTAAAGCAGCACTGTGAGAAGATGTCAGAACTAGTCACTTTGAGGCCATTTCAATTCTATGCTCTACTCTGCTTTATTCTTTTCTGTTCTGAAACTTTTCTTTCTCTGCTTAGAGAATCCACATGATCTTCATAACGGGCAGGTGCTGCCAGCTCTACACTTCCCAACTATTCTAGGGCCAGATACCAGAAGGTAGTATATATGCCAACGTCTTTGTTTGTTGTTTTAAATTTAAATTTTCTTTAGAATTTTGTGCATGTATACTGCATTTCCATCCCTTCTTCTCCCCCTCTAACTCCTCCCATCTCCCAACTCTTTCTTAAGGCCATTACCTCTTCTTCTATAATTATTATTGTTTTACACACATAGACACAACTTCCTGAGTCATTTAGTGTTGCTCTTATGTACTTGTGTTTAGGGCTGACCACCTGGGGTTGAGATAGCCTATAGGGGACTGGTCCCTGGAGAAGAATAATCCTTCCACACTCTCAGTAGCCCTTGGTCATCTGTAATTCTTCATCTAAGCATGGGACCTTGTGAAATCTGTGTTGGTGTGTCGACTGGTGTTGTCATTATGAAGGTTTTATTTAGGCAACTTTATTGTTGAGATCTCATGGATGCAGTTTTCTGGTCAAGTGTAGAAGACACTATCTCGCTGCAGGAGTCCTGGTCCTCGGGCTTTTATAATTGCCCTGTCCCCTCTTCCACCATGTTCTCAAAACCTTAGGTATAAGGATTGCATTTTAGATGTATAAATTGGACTTTGTTACCCCATGACCACTTATTCTCTGCATTTTGACTGGTTGTAGATCTCTGTGATAGTCTCTATCTGTTGCAGAAAGAAGCTTCTTTAATGAGGGGTGAGGACTACATGTGTCTGTGGCTGTAAAGATAAGTATTTAGGATACAGCTAGAAATTATACTAGTTTAAGAAAATGCTAGTAGTAGGCTCTCCTCTGTGGTCTATGACTTCTCCAGCCAAGAGCACTTTGCTAGGCTTACAGTAGCAGGCATGAACTCCCTCCTATTGAGCTGTAAATGCATCTAGACAGCTGTTGGTTACCCCTAAGAGGTAATACTGCCACTATTGTCCCATTGGGGAGATGTTGCCACATTGGTCTCTGTTGTGGGACATAGGATTTACAGCTGGGTAGAACGATTGATTGCTTTTCTCTTTTGGTGTCTTGCACGGTACCTTCCAATACTATGAGAACTGGTCCTCAGGATGAGGCTCCCAGGTCTGTTCCAACTTGATTTTTCTGAGTCTTGTGTTTGAAGTATGTGGTGTCTTCAACAATAGATTCTTACCTACAAGTTCTGGGAAACAACCAAAGGCAATGGCAACAGCCTATATTATTTTGGGAGTCTCTCAGATCCCACTGCTCAACAGCATGAAGGGAGGTTTCCCATACTTGGCACTGGAGGGTTTTTTAGTCTATGTCTCTTGGTGGGACCGTTATCACCCCATGTGGTTGAAGTATGTGGTGTCTTCAACAATAGATTCTTACCTACAAGTTCTGGGAAACAACCAAAGGCAATGGCAACAGCCTATATTATTTTGGGAGTCTCTCAGATCCCACTGCTCAACAGCATGAAGGGAGGTTTCCCATACTTGGCACTGGAGGGTTTTTTAGTCTATGTCTCTTGGTGGGACCGTTATCACCCCATGTGGCATAGCTCTATTTAAA
>NW_008335297.1:2861502-2891609 GCF_000622305.1 Nannospalax galili | reverse complement strand
ATATATATATAGAAAGACAGACAGATATACACACCCCGATGAATCTAAGAGCTGGTTCTTTGAAAAAATAAGCAAGATCTATAGACCCTTAGCCTAATGAACCTAAAGAAAGAAAGAAGAGGCCCAAAATAATAGAATCAGAGACAAACTGGGAAACATTACAACAGATATAAAAAAAAATCAGAACATTATGCAGGAATACTTTAAAAACCTGTACTTCATTAAGTTCAACAACCAATGCCAAATTCTTAAGGGATGACTCCAATTCTACTTGGGCTGGGAGCCCACTGTTGAAAACATCAAAGGCTAGGCATAGTTGTAGAGGTGCCCTGTTGTAAAACTAACCTGCCAGGATCTTGCTGTTATATCTATGGATGGAGAGAGGAACAGGAATTGTCTCTGTGGGTTCATTGTACTACCCAGTGGGAATCTATAGTAAGGCAGGTATTCTCAACTTGTTGCAATCTACTTGTGACTTTTTTCAGAATCTAAATCCAATATAGGTTAGCCATAGTTGATACCATAAAAGAAGCTTGTTAAGAGACTGTCATCTGAGGCCAGAGTCCTCAGATGCAGCACACTTTAAAAGCAGGATAGAGTAAAACACAGAGTTGGTAGGATGGGACTGGGGGCACCACCGATATGGTCATAACAATGACCCAGCCTCTTGGGTCTCACCTCTTGACCCCGCTAGACTTGCTAATGGGTGGGTTGGCATGCACATCTGACAAAAGTCAGGTCATTGGGCTGCTCTTTTTGCATCCTGAGATCATAAGCAATTGGATCATTGATGTTCAGCCTCAGTCCAGAATTAGCGAGCCATGAGGGAAGGAAGTAACTTACATTTACCTGTTTGGATCACTGGGAACTTACATTTCTGGCAAGTTGAAATGATAGACCTGACTCCTCAGCCCTTCCTGTTTGTACACTCTTTTCCCTATAACTTTAGACATTCTGCTCCTAAAGAGGTGGAATCTGTCTTGCCACCGGTTGGATTTGAACTGGTCATTTGATTTTCTTTTAGCCAATAGGATGTGGTGGAAGGGATACGATGCCAGTTCTGAGTCCGGAGCTGAAGAGCTCTTGTGTGCTTCTGATTTCTGTCTTGTACCTCTGTGCCACCAAGAGAACATTACCAGATTAGCTTGTTGAAGGATGGGAGACATGGGAAACATGAGTCAGGTCACTCCTTTGCCCCATCCAAGGTCATCCAAGATCAGTCAACAACCAGGGAATCCTAGACGTGTGAATGATTTGAGCAGGAATGAGATCTCTGATCTTCTCTGCTGATCCTCACCAAAGTCACTGATCATAGAATCTTGACACCAAATAAATTTTCATGTTTAAAAAAGCTACACCGTTATGGGGATTTTCAAAAGCAGCATCATTCTGGCAATAGATATCTGGAATATTAGGGACAGAATGAATAGCTCACATGAGGCATATCTCCTATGTAACAGACACCTTACAGACCCTGGTTTCTGTTCTCCTGTGAGCACAGTGAAGGAGGCTGCATCAATTCTGTCTTGCAGACAACTGGAATGAGAATTGTAAAGGTTAAATGGGTCTCAAAGTGTCAACCAGTTAGTTAGGGATTGGTTTTTGATAACAAGACGAGTTTTTCCAGCTATACAAGTATACACACTTGTTTGAATCTTTTCATACACCCAGTATGCATGTTGGGAATGGATGTTAGTTCAAAGAGCTCAGTTCAGAGTAAAAGGGGACATTCTCACCAGTTGTAGTAACTTAGAGTTGCTTGTTAAATCTCTAGAAATTTCTACTGTAATGATTTTGTATTGTGACTCAAATTAGACTTATGTGGGCAAAGATATAAAAAAAATCATCCCACCAAAGAAGACAATGATGATGCTTAAGTCCTTGAAAAGATACTCAATGTCATTAGCCATCAGGGAAACTCAAGTTGGAGCCATCATAGGGTACCACCCACTAGAATGGCTAAAACTAAAAAGAGCAACAATGCCCAGTAATGGTAGAAATGCAGAGGAACTAGAATTCTCATAACTGCAGGTGTGAGATGGTACAGCCAAAAGGCGTGTCATGATCAGAAAATGAAGTTAAATCTACGCTAACCATATAACCCATCAGATTCAACCCTAAGTGTTTACTCATGGCAAATGAAAACTTCTGAGCACACCCAGATTTGTACACTAATGCTCATAGTAGCACTGTTTATAATAGCTCCAAGCTAGAAACAATCTCCCAAATCCATCTGTAAGTGAATAAACAAACTACTTGTGGGATAAAACATAGCAAAAAACAAAAAAAAAAACCCAAAAAGACAAAAAAAAAAAAAAAAAAAAAAAAAAAAAACAACGAGTACGCTCTTGATTTGTGCAACAGAATGGGTGAGTTCCAAACACATTATGCTGAGGGAAAGAAGGTAGATACTATATAATTCCATTTATATGATTTCTAGAAGTGACAAATTACATCTCTAGCATCAGGACATCAATGTTTGTCTGAGGCTAAGCATAGGAGATTCATCGAGATGAGATTCAGTGGGGCTTTTTAGGTGATAGAAATATCCTGTCCCCAGGGTATGAATGGGTATACTGGTATATACATTTGTCCAAAGCCATCAAAATGTATGTAGTTTAGTGGTTGCATTTGTTGATTATAAATCATATTTCAATAAAGCCTATTTTTTTCAAAGTCTTAACATTATGTCTTCTGAAAGTCACATGGTTAAGAATTACTGGGAAATGATGGATGGGGTGACACAATCAGCTTCCTGGAGCTGGAAGCAAAAAACTCCCAACTGCCAAAGATAAAGCAGGACCATGGTCGGCTCTGTGGAATAGGAAATAAGGCAAGAGGACTAGACACGTAGAGCCTGGCAGGAGAGTAGGTGCTTGTTAAAAGGCAGCTCCAGAAATTCTCTAATGAATGCCTACTATGGGCCAAATATCATGGAAGGCCCTATTTATATGTATTATTTCATTTTAAACCCACTAACGACTTGTAAATGAAGGGCTATTATTATCCTCATTTTGCAGTTGAGAAATCAGGCATTGCCCGCCATGCAATTTTCTAAGGAAAAAGATAACAGAGAATAATGAATCATACACACACACACACACACACACACACACACACACACACACACACCCTGAAACTTTAAGGTGAGCGTGCCATGTTCTGGAAGGGGCAAGAATCTTCTCATTTCTCCTGGGGAACTGAATTCTGCTCTCAGGGTATCTAAAGGTAGTTGTTAGCAGGCAAGCAGATGAATGTGCGTGCTGACGTGTGAAACTGCAGGTATCTTCCCCAGAGTGTGCGTGCTGACGTGTGAAACTGCAGGTATCTTCCCCAAGTCTCTGGCAGACTCTTTTTTTTTTTTTTTTTTTTTTTTTTTTTACATGCAAAATGACTTGTCAGGCAAACTTTCTTCCCCTCTTAGTTCTTCTAGGATAGGGAAAGCAGTTACATAATACAGTTTGGCAGCCTTGATTTTGCACAGAACACCTAACCAAGGCAGCTGCAGCAGGGTGGGGTGTGACTTCTAGCTGAGAGACCCCAGGGGGCTGAAGTTTGTAAAATTAACCTGCCAGAAGGATGCTGGGTAAAACAGGCTGGAGAAAGACTCTTCTTAGACATATAACTCAATGGATATACTTACTGATTACAAATCCTACCTCAAAAAAGTTTATTTTTTCAAAATACAGCTGCATGGGGATAGATTCAAAATGAATGGACTTGCATACAAGATTGACAGGAAATAGTGTAAAATAATGGTGCAGATTATTTATGACAGGTAGCGTGGTGAGCACTTAAAATTTATGTTGGTATTTATTTTATTTAATTCAGTTTAAAGTGTCTTTTTAAATCAGTAGTAAAGACAAAAGACTAAAATAATGAAAATGGTGTGAAATTAATTTGTAGCACATTTGGTATAGCATTCTGGAATTAAAGTCAAACTGATAGTCCTAAAATATCCATGTTACTATTCACTATATATTTAATAAATGAAAAATATTATCAAAATATGTAACGTAAACTTCATTGTGATCAAAAGTATCAAAATGAGCTATACTGATTCTGAAAGTATTGTTTAGTTACAGTCCATTGTCGCTGATGGGATAGTCTACAGACATTAAAATACTGTGTAGATTTTACAGTATCATATTTATAAGTTGAGAGAAACACAATGTTAGAAAAATTTACCATTTTTCCTCATGTAAAATATATTTTGTGTGAATTTTATACCATTTGTTTTGATAATATTTAGATCCCCTCCCATATATGCACCCTCCTTCTTACCCCCCACCCACAAAATTTCTGTACTCTAATATATCTGACAGAGTCAGGTTTGTGTCCCCAAATGCCCTTCTGTGTGGGTTCATTCAGTGGAGCCTGATCGATCAACCCACTAAAAGTCTCATCCTTAAATGAGACTGAATCTTCCCTTCCCAGCAGTCATCAGTTGCCAGTAGTTCCTCAGATAGGGCTGGGGTTTCTCATCCACTTCCCCAAGTATATTGGAATTGACCTTTAATTTTATGTATGTATGTGTTTATGCTACCTGTGTGCAAATGCCCACGGAGGCCAGAAGTGTCAGATATCCCTGGATCTGGAGTTATAGGCAATTGTGAACCTCCTGATGTGGGTGCGGGGAACTGAACTCCGATCTCTGCAAGAGCAGTGAGTGCTCCTAATCACTGAACCAAATCTCCAGCCCAACATTTTGGAGTGTCTCTGTGAACTGAACACCAATCTTATGTATCTCTATGTATGTATAAAGGTGCTCAATTTGGCAACATGGTCTTTGTATTTATAACGAATGCATTAAACTAAGCATACTATTCATGTTTCAGTGGACAAAGGCTTATGTTTCAAAGAGAATTAAGATGATTCTTCTGAAAGTTGCCTGGTTAAGAATTACTGAGGGGTGGAGGAAAAGTACAGGCTGGGAGCTCGAATCTGGGTTCTCACCTGCCAGGACCTCCTCCCGTTCACACTAGTATCATGTAGTGTAGCCTTGTCTTCTTGCCTGGACTCTACAAGTAGTGTCCAAATGAATCTTCCCGTTATGTATCTAATCTCATAGCTCTGAGGACATCTCCCTCAGTCTCTGTCTTCTGTGTGTGCTAAACAGCACTCTAAACCGATCTTCTTGATGTGGGTTTCTCCATCAGCATCAATAGCCCTGATGGCTATTCTGCCGGCCTCATCGCTTCCATTCACCTTTGATTCTTACTTTAATGTTTTTGGTCCCCCACATGGTTGCCCATCTCACTGTTAATTCTTATACATCCTTCTGATTTCACTTCAATCATTTTTCCAGAAAAGTTTTCTCTGAGCTTTAATACCATTCTCCGTGTTTCTTTCAATATGCCTTCTTTCAAAGAGAATCATTATCTATTGGGGGTATAATCATTTGTTAATTCTTTCTCTCACTGGACTGTGCATCCCATGAAGACCCCATGTCATGCCTTTTACCCACTCCTGATTTGTGTCTGACATACAGAAGCTCAATAGATATTTGTTGATTGAATCAGTTGTCGCCTCTGTCTTATTCTCTCATTTAATGTTAAGAGTTCACAGTATTAACTATCATGTCACACATTACAGTTCACAAATGAACTTTATGTGCAATGTCTTTCAAAAATATTGCGTGTGTAACATGTTGGTATGTGTGAGTGAAGGTGTGCCCATGCTATGGTGCCACTGTGGAGGTCAAAAGATAGTATCAGGGCGTTGTCCCTCAACATCCGCCATGTTTGAGACAGGGTTTCATTCCCTACTACTGTGTATACACAGGCTAGCTGGCCCGAGAGCTTCTAGGGGCTCTCCTGACTCCACCTCCCATGTTACCATAGGCATGGTGGGATTAGAAATGTACATTAACAGCTGGAGAGACGGCTGGAGAGATGATTAAGAACACTGGCTATTCTTGTAGAAGACCTGGATTCAAATCCCAGGACCCACATGGCAGCTAATAACTGTCCGTAATTCCAGTTCCAGGGGATCCAATGCCCCCTTCTGTCCTCCTCAGCCATTGCACAACACAGGTGCACTTACATACATGCAAGCAATATATGCATACACATAAAATAAAAAAATAAATAAAATTTTAAAATGTGCACTACCACACCCAGCTTTTTGTGGATTTGGGGGATCCAAACTCATGCTTGCATGGCAAGTACTTAACCTGCTGAGCCATCTCTCCAGCCTGTATGCAACATCTTAAATGATTCATACTTGACCTTGCCAACATTATATAGAGAAATAGGTATATATGTATGTATACATGTAGGTAGGTAGGTAGGTACATAGACAGATTGTTTCTTTGGTATGAGAAAGTTAAGGCTCAGAGAGGCTGAGTGACTTGCACAGGATCACAGGGCTGGTAAGAACCTCTACCTTCAGCTTTTCTCTTGTCTGCCGCCCCCCCTCCTGCCCCGACCCAGCTTCATTATTTTCAGAAAGACATGCCTGCCCCATGTGTCAATGCCAGGGCTTGTTTATTTTCATAACTCACAGAGATGTGAAACTAAGGAGGGTGACATATTCAGAGCCCAGAGAAAGATACAGCATAATGTAGGCCCTTATTACATTACCCTTCAGAAGATGAATTGGAGCTGCCAAGCATTTGCCTAAATCAATAAACAGTGTGGCATTAACGAGTACGAGGTTCATTTTTCCTCCTCAAATGAGGAACAGTTGGCATCCAGGGAATGCACAAACCCCACACACCTGTTCCTGAGCAGTGACCGCCAAGAGCAAAAGCTCCACAAACAGAAGGCTGGTGCAAGAGAGAGGGAGCTTGCAGCCAGGGGGCCTTGACAGCCTCCAGCTGTGGGGTCTGGCCCTCAATTTCCTAATCTGAAAAGTGCATTCCTCACCATCCCTGTAGGTGGCTGGTGTGATGCATACCAGTCTGTCCTGGATCCTGTCACCTGACTCACCTGGACAATGGATCCTGAATCCTCTGGATTTTTGGCACCATCTTGGTCTTTCCTGGGGACGTTCCATAAGCGCCTCCCTGATTTCTCCAGTTCCCTGCCTTGTTCTTTCTACAGAACATGCTTCACATGTCAGCCCTTCACTGCTGTCCTTCAAATTTTTTACTGTTCATTCCAGTCACACTGGCCTCCTTCCTAGTCCCCTAACATACAGTGCTCCCCTGCAGCTCAGGACCTTTGCATGTGCTGTCACCATGCATGTCCTATTCTCTCAGATGTTTGCATGGCCATATTTATGTCATTCAGATTTCAGCTCAAGTGCCAGTTCTAGAAAAGGTCTCCTTCCCTACAAAGCTTCCTGCCCTGCATCTCTGTTTAATTTTTTACAGCATTGATCACATTCCACATGATCTCATTCATGTATACATCCCCATGATTATGGCTTGACTCATTAGAATATACACTTTAAGAGAGCAAGAATCTGGCCCATGTTTTCCCCTTCCTCTTTCCTGATGCTTAGATTATCCCAGCAGAATTTTGAGTTAAGAAATACTGAAAAGTGACTTAAGAAAACTCCTTTTTCTTCTCCCTATGGTATTATGAGGGGTAAATGTTTTTTTTGCTTCAAGTTAATATATGTTTGCTATTGTTTTGCTGTGCTGGGGATGGAACTTAAGGTCTGATGCAAGCTAGGCAAGTGCTTTACCACTGACCTACACCCCCAGACTAACACATGATTTTTGTAGAATCATAAGCAAATATTGTTTGTCTTAAGCTATCTGAATGAGCGCTGAACACTTTTTCTAGGGCCAGCCAGCCTGACTTTGTTGGCATTACAGTGAGGGACAAGGGACACAGTTTTCAATCTTTCTTTCTTCATCATGAAATCCAAACTCCTTAGCCTGAACTCACCACCTGGGCAGATTCCTTAGGCCCCACAACTCCCTTTGACCTTGACGCTCAGTCACCCAGAGTTGTGCGCATTACCCTTCAGGGTATTGGCTCCATGTTGGTCTAGAAAGCCTTATTATCTGAAGCTACTGAAGGTGGACTAGCTGGTCTTTCACAGTCCAGCCTCAAATCCTTCTTTGCAGGATGCTGCCTTGGGACACATTCCCCCAGGGGCATCATTCTTGGTCCCTCCCAATCCTGGAGCACAAGGCTTGCTCTAGAGCTTGACTTCACTGCGTTCTACCTACTTGCTTACTTAGCCTCCCTTATCATAGAATGTGAGAATATCCAATCCCTCCTTGTCTAATGCTCCACAAATTAGGCTGGCCAATGAAACTCGTGATTGTGGTCCCTGAATTAGACGAGCAGGCTCTAGCTGGTTTGCCTGAAAACCGACTTGTGGGACTTCACAGCCCCAACCCAGGATCACTTCAAAAAGGTAGAATCTGAAAATCTACCTGAGGGGAGTTCTCTGAAAGGACATCCTAAACTCTCTGTTTTCAGCCTGGTGAATGTTGACATCTACATGGCCCTCATAGATACCTTTGAGATTAGAAGGCCCTGGATCTAAAAAGCGGTTCATTTGAAGCCCCACCCTGCCCTTTACTCATGACTGACTTTGGGGAAGTTATTGACTCTCTCTAACCCTTGTTTTTCTCATCTACAAAATGATGATGGTTATAATGATTTTTTCCATGTATGTTCTTATTCATGTGTATGTGAGTGTGCAAGCGGCAGCTGGGGGCCAACTTCAGGTGTCATTCCTGTGTGCTTTCCACTTTGGTTTTTGAAACAAGGTCTCTCACTGGCCTGGAGCTCCACAACTAGACTAGGCTGACTGGCCAGAGAGCCCTAGGGATACTCTTGTCTCTACCTCCCCAGAGCTGGGATTACAAGTACCCACCACCACACCTAGCTTTTTATATGGGTTCTGGAGATCAAACTCAGGTCCTCAAGCTTTCAAGGCAAACATTTAACTGACTGAGCCACACCCCTATCCCTGATGATTTGTTTGTTTTGAGACAGGGTCTCTGTAGCCTCACTGGTGTTGAAGTTTAGACCCTCTTGCCTTTACTCCCTAAGTGCTAGGATGACAGGCATGTACTTCTACAACCGGCTACCAAATAATTATTTTAAGAAGACAAATGATTATAGAATGTCTACTAATTGTAGGCCCTATGGAAATGAGTGAGATAGATGTGGCCTTAGTGTGAATGGGGACTGACAATGGATTTGAAATCAGAATTGTGGTTGTCACACAAACACAGGACTTGAGAGAAAGTCCTCAAGGAAGAGCCAAGGGCTTCAGACCTGAAGGTTAAGTCAAACGTGGCCAGTGAGGAGGTTTGGAAGGCGAGGGGATCTCTGGCTGTGTGGTGGTGGTTCAATGAAATGGCTGCCATTTCCTGGTATGATGAATATCACTGTGGTTGGTCTCAGGATGATCTGTAACTTGGGGGCATCTGTATCACAACCCTATTTAAGGCTCAGGGACCATCACAAAAGAGGGGCTGGAAAAATTGTAAGAACCAGAGGTCAGAGAGGATTGGGGTGAAACAGCATCATTTGGATATAACATGAGATCACTCATGACCTCATGGCAGCTCTTACTATCAGCACAAGACCACCACAAGATCAGGCCCATCAGCATTCCAATATAGACTGGGGAGAGACTCACTAGGCCCCACCCCTAACTGAGGAGCTATTGACAGTTGATGGTTTCTGCCGGAGGGAGAGACAGTTTTTATTATGGATATAGCCTCTGGCAGGTCACTTATGATCCAGTAGAAGTCCCATGTCCACAATTATATGGGCAGCACCAATTCGACTCAGTGGGTTATTTAAAAAAAGACAAAATTGGGAAGAGGTTGGATCTGGAGGAGTTAAGGGAAGGAGTGGGAGGTGAAGATCATCAAAACACATTGTATGACATTTTCAAAGAATTAATAAAAATATATATTAAAGATCGAACCTAATATTGGATTGTTATGGAGATTCATTGTTATTCTTGGTGGAATGAAAGTTTAGAAAAGGCATTTAAGGCAAAAGAGTGGGTCAATGGAAAAATGACAAGTTGATGGTCACATGTGTCTCATGGCATGCTTTCTAGGAGGTGGGTGTTATCAGCCCACTTTGCAGGTATAGACGGGAAAGGTCAGGTTCACACAGTGAATAGCAGCTAGCATTTTCCTTCTTTTCCTTTTTACAAAATTCCTGCTTTTTTTGTTTTGCTCCAAGCCCAGGCTGACCTCACACGTACCACGTAGCCACTACCAGCCTTGTGCTTCTGATCCTCCTCCTCCCTAGTAATGGATTTATAGACATATGCCGCCATTCGTGGCTCAAGCAAGGGCTTTTTGATTCAGGCATTCTGTTTCCAGAGCCTGCTCCCCTCGTGGCTCCCCACACCTCTGCTGGCTATTGGTTTAAACAGTTAGAATAATGGTCCAGAATAAGTCCCGAGTGATGAAATACTGTTCACTCAGGAAATATTTATTGAACATCTACTATGTGAGCAGCTCCATTGTAAATGCTGGGGTTACAATGTCAAGCGGTATATCTCCCACACAGCTTTGGCCTACAGATGATAAATCAGTACAAAGAGACACAAACCAGATAATTTCAGACCCAGATGAGTCCTGTGAAGGAAATAAAGTTGGATAATGGGATAAAGAGCGGCCAGGGAACTTTCATGCGGCTTCTCTCATGGGGAAGGTCATCTCATGCCTGGGAAGGAAGGGTTTTGACTTTTCTTCACGTGTGGCTTGTCTCACCTGATAAACCAGGCCAGGTCACTATTCGAGATTCCATCCAAATTTCAAGATGGTCAGGCCTGTGAAGCCAGACCTGTGGATGAGTGCTCTGGGCACAGATGCACCATAGGTCAGTCTTAGTCTTGCTGACGTCTAAAACTCTCATGCAGTGGAATTGAGGAAGCAGAGTCCAAATATCCACCAAAGCCCATTAATTTTTAAAAATGCAATAGCATATTGGTGTAGTATCACCAGGGGCTGTGGCCTGGCGGTGAGGTAGATGCGAAGCATATTTCTTTTTATTTTTTCAACCAGTTTTTACAGCGTGTGTGTGTGCGTGTGTGTGTGTGTGCGTGTGTGTGCGTGTGTGTGTGTGTGTGTGTGTGTGCGCACGTGTGTGCCATAGTGGGGGTGTGGAAGTCAGAGAACAACTTACTGGAGTTGGTTATTTTCCTCTACCATGTGGGTCCTGGATATTGAACCCAGGTTGTCAGATTTGGCTCCTAAGCCATCTTGCTAGTCCAAGGTAGAGATTTACACCCCCACCCTTTCTGAGGGTGAAGCAAGTTTTCCTCTGTGACCATCTAGTCTGTTTAGTCCACAGTCTTGCTGTGTCCAAGATGGGCCCAAAATGCAGAATTATAAGAATTTGGGGTGTGTATTAAGGAGATTGTATTTTCTAAGGCCAACTTCAGGTTATATAAAAGCCAGAAAAAGGTATTTTAGTTGCTTAAAGTAGGAGAGGCATTTTGGATATAGAATCTAGACTTTCAGAGAGCAGAATTGCTGCCTGGGGAGGGGCTGGGTGACAAGGGGATTTCCTGACGTCTCTGGAGATGAGGAGGGGTGTGTTGGGGATGAATTCTTGCTGCGGCTCCATATCTTCAGTCCTATTTATTCATCTTCCAGAACACATAGCTCAGAGAGGGTGCAAAGAACCCATAGTCACACAGGAAGTTATGAAGAGAACCAGTACTTCATATGACATAATCAGAGCAAACTTCATCAAAGAAAACTTAATTGTGCCACCTGTTGTCCAGAATGTTCCATGGCTCCTGTTGCTTAAACAAAGAAAGCTAAGCTCCTCCTGTGGTGTCCAACCTGGTGCGGTCTATTTTGCATTCTCCTCTCTTCTCTTAGTTTCCTGATGTAGCCATCATGAAATTCTTTTACCACCTCCCTCTCCCTTGTACCTCTGTGTCTTTGATGGCATTGTCCCCTCTACAGGAACAGCCTACCTGGGCTTTGCCTGGCTGACCTCCATGTGTGCTTCCTGCTTTAGCTGTGTGTAGCTGTGTCTTGCTGGAACTCCAGGTTAGAGTTCCCTCCTGTGCTTTGAGCCCAGCACACTCTGTCCTTCCCCAGCACACTGCTCTTCCTTGTGCTGGGCACAGAGAAGAAGCTCTGATAGAGGCACCGATATTTGAATATGGTGGTTAGAGTGCAGTTCTCGCCAGCAGTCCTTGTTTAGTATTTTCTTAAAATAAGCCAAAGGAGGCTAGAAACTTACCTCACAAAGATTTTTCCAATTCCCATCTCTCTTTACTTGCCTTGATTTAATGCCTCTGGGAATCTGAAATTTCTGCTTCACTCTGCGAGGTCCTTGGGGCCTTCATAAATCCTTCTCTGCCCCTTCTGCCCACCAGGGGAAGACGGCACTACCTCACTCCTGCCCATGACCAGCAGGTTGCCGTGTCTATCAATCAGACCCTCAGGACAGAGTGCCTCACCATGTTGAGAAAAACTTCTGAGAGCCTTTGAGAATAAGCCCAGGGCTTCCAGCTGTAACTTCCAGCACTGAACCATGCCAGCCTCAGCTTGGGGCCTATTTTCCATTTTTATTTTAAATAAATTTTCTTAGGGAACAAAAAGAAGTTTTCAGTCTATTTGCTTGCCTGGTGTTATGTCAAAGGGCTCTGTGGGGTCTGGAAACCCAGAGCCTGGGGATTAGCTGTTTGGTGTTGGCTTTCTGGAGGGTGTCTAGGAATTTGTTTGCATAATGGTTTTTGCCCTACAGAAAAGTAATCCATGCAGAAAATTCACTATAAGGCCATCTGGGAAAAAGTGACAAGAAATACACATTTATCAAGAGCCTCCTGAGTACCAGAACCTAAGCCAGGCTCTTTATATCTTTGGACTCACTTGAGGCTTGTACAAACCCTGTGGGTTTAATATGACTCATGATATTGAACAATAAATTGCTAAAGTTTACCAGATACCTACTGGGTCCCAGGCCTCATGTTGAGTGCTTGAAATATATATTTATCTTATGGGATCAGCACCCTTTCCTAATAAAGTAGGGTTGTTAATGTATCTTTATGAACAGTGGCTTCGTAATTCAGAAATGCCAAGAGATGTGAAGAGGTTTAAATATGGGGAATTGATATTCAACCCCTGTCCACTGGACTCCAAGGTTTATTGTTTTAATGTATTAGTCAGCTTTCTATTACTGTGATAAAATACTGGAGATAATCAAACTTAAAAAGGGAAAGGTTTATTTTAGCTCGCAATTTCAGAGTGTTCAGACCCTAGTCACTTAGTCTTGTTGCTTTTAGGATTATGGTAGTACAGTACACTGTGGTAAAAATGCATGACAAAGAGGCTGCTTATATCACAGTAGCCAGGAAGCAAAGAGGATGAGATGGGGGTAAGGTCCCAAAATCCCCTTCAAGGGCATGCTCCCAACAGACTAACTTCCTCCTATTAGGACCTACCTTTTAAAGGTTCCACCAACTCCAGTAGCCTTACCAGCTGGGGACAAGCCTTAAATACATGGGTATTTGGGAGATATTCAAGATTCAAGCTCTACTTTTCAGTGCCCAGCATTACTGCTCAGTGTCTAGCTGAGGCTGCCACTGAGCTTTCTGGAGCTTTTTGAAGGGAATCCCAGGAGACCACCCGCCACACCAGGATTTTCTTGGCTGATTTTAAAGGATGCATTTTTGAGGTGACATTTCTTATTGAATAACTAATATTTATCTGTTTCCCGCTTACTCTCTTGTTTTGGTAAATGGCTCGTCTCACACATGGTATGATGCTGAAGCAGTGGGTAGTTGGTTTGATTTTTTTCCCTTTTGTAAAATTCAAAATCAAATAGGGTCATGAGCACCTCTGATCAGCATGACAAAGAGGTGATACATCTATAAAACTGAAAGCAAATCCAGGCATTCTTGAGTGAACAACTGGGAAAGCTTCGACGTCATCGAAAATGGCTAATGTATTTATAGCATTTAAAAATTACGTGTGTGTGTGTGTGTGTGTGTGTATACATGCATAAATACGTGCATGTTTGATAGACTTGAAGACTCAGTCTTGGCATTTTGCTAGATAGGTATTTAGGAATAAAAGAAGCCATCTTACATCTTTAAGTAAAAACAAACAGACACCTCAAAAACATGGAGGAAAAGCGTTTCAGCCAGAGAAGGAAGGGGCATGAGTTGGGGTGATGGGGGTGAAAAGAACTAAAATGCATTTTATATGTTATATATATGTATCTATACATATGTTTATATAATATATATTATATTTATGTATATGTACACATAAATCACATATATATGTGTGAAACTGTCAAAGAATGAAGAAATAAGATAAAGCAATATAGGTGAATGATCCCAAAACCACTTCACGGTAGGAGCAACACATCTGGACCCAGTTAGCAGCCGTCATCTCTGGCAAGTCAGGCACCAACCCTGAAATCTTACTTTCTCTGTCTGTAAAATAAGCAGGTTGACCAGATGACCTCAGATTCATTTTGTGATTGTTTATCCAGCGCCCGGCCCTGTGTTCTCGGTAGGCAATCGTTTCTTTGCTTCCTTTGCTCTGGGTTTGAAATGAGGATGTGTCAGGGGATGACCTAGTTTGGCTTTTCTCTTTATACTCTGGGGAGGAAACTGTGTCCTCCCAGTTGTTTCCTGGACTGAATTGTTGATGGTAGTGAGAAGGGACACGGTGGTGGGCTGGGTGCTCTTGTGTTGTCACTGAAACAAGAACAGCCCTTGATAGGGTAGATTTCTTCTTTAGCCATGGTTTAAATCTGTCCTGTCAAAAAGAGAAAATTAGATAAAACAATTCTGAAGGGATAATGAGCTTTTTTCTTCCTGCTGCTTTCCCTTCTGGGGCAGCCCAGTCAGAATGTCCTGGCTTTACCTTCTGTCCCTTCCAGGATTTATGTGGTCCCATGATCCTCCCCTCTCGTGATGCTCAAATCAGAGATGTGTCATGAGGTCAGACTCTGCTTAGGACCCCACTCCATGCATTTTCTTTCAGTACTTGTTTATTCAATGGGCGCTGTTCTTGTCTGAGTCTTCAAAGACAACGGTTATGCATTTTATCATAAGGGGAAACGATGCCTTGAATTTACACTAAGGCATCGTTAAGGTTAAGGAAGTGACCTTGTAAGTCTCAAACTAAATACTCAACAAATGGGATGTTACATCAAGGAATTCTACAGTACACGGAAAATTGACACAGAAAGATGGCTATGATAATTGATAACTTTCTTAAAAGCATAGCTATGACTGGGGAAGGAGCTCAGTTGGAAGAGTCCTTTCCTAGAATGCACAAAGCCCTGGATTCGATCACTAGCACTGCATAAACCTAGCATGGTGGTGCATATTTGTGATCCCAGCAACTGGGAGGAAGAGACAAGAGGATCAAAGGTTTAAGGTCCTCCTCAGCTGGGATACATGAGACCCTCAAACAAACAAACATGGTTGCATAGGAATTGGGAGGCTGAGGCAGGGAAATGGTGAGTTTGAGATCAGCCTACACTACAATAGCTGGTTGCAAGCCAGCCTGGGCTACATAGTGAGACTCTGTGCCAAAAAAAAAAAAAAAAACCTCCAAAAGTAACAACAAAAAATGAAAAAGCATGACGTACTTGTGGTGTTGATGGAGCTTTGAATATATACGCATTTTGATGGGTAACAGAATATCAGAATTAATCTCAGAGTGGAAATATTTTGTAAACGTTTTACTTTTATTATTTAACTTGTATGAAGTTTTATAGTTTTTTGTGTATGTGTATGTGTGTGCAGGTACATGTGTTTACATGTACAAGGAGAGGACAATTTCTGCTGTTGTTCCTTAGTCATTGTCCCCAGACTTTGTTTTGAAACATGGTGTCTAATTGGCCTAAGTAGGCTAGGCTGGCTGACCAGCGAGCCCTAGGGAATTGGCCATTTAAACTTCCTCAGAGCTGGGATTACAAGGGTATACCACCACACCTGGATTTTTTAAAAAATTGTATGCAGATTCTGTGGAATAAATTTCTGTTCTTATACTTGGAAGGAAGTACTTTATTGACTGAGCTGTTTCTCCAGCCCTAGTTTTACAATTTATATAGTAAATACATGTTATTTTTATAAAAGAAAGCACAGCAACTATGATCTCAGAACTTAAATGGATGAAACCAGGACATGGATAAGTTACCTGTCTTTCCTTGGTCCCTGAACAATCCAGTAGTGTATTAGAGCAGTTCTGCCCATGCCCAAGCTGTTTTCATAGGACATCCTGTCTCCTGAAGATGGATCAAGAAAGGTCTTTTAGGAAAATCCCAAGTTCAAGTGTTCTGCTACATCACTACCATCAACACACCCAAATGTGTGGGTGCAAGGCAACAAAGTGTTCTGTGGGCTTGTCTTACCTCCACTTAGTTGTGGGACTTTGGACCTCAGTTTTGCCATCTGAAAAATGGGACTTCTGACAATTCCCATCTCAGAAGACTGCTGGAGAACTCTAGAGATGATGCTTCATCAGATACTTAACAGAGAGGGTGCCACATAGCTTCTGAGGAGTGGGATGCAAACTTCAGTTTGGGGTTCAGAAAACATCACTCTAATGACTTACCATCTTGTCCACCTATTTTCATATTATTTCCCCTTTTATTTTCATTCTTTTTAGTTTACAGGGGTTCGGTGGCATGAACAGCAACTGCGACAGGGAAAGAGTGAGTTATATAAATGAGTGAACAAGGAAAAGTGAATATTGGAAGCAACTTGAATTTCTAGAACTTCTTTAAATTAGAACTCAGTTTACCCTCAGCCATGCCACATAGAGGGTTTGTGTTTTAAGAGCATTTTAGGTAATTTTACTTCATTTTACTTCTCATTGCAAGCCTCGAGCCTCCAAGATGAGGCCAAGTGAATGCATCTCACCTACAAATGATGGAAACTCTCAGCCACTAAAAAACAATCTGGAGTCTATGAAAAGAAGAAAATAGCAATGCGGTATCAAAGTACAAGTTAAAATCTAGTCTCTGAAGAACTTTATGGTCTTTTCAGTGACTTAGGGGTTTTTTTTTCTTACCCCTTCCTGAATATACTTCTGAAATTGGACATGAAATAGTTTTTCTGTAATAACTCTTGGTGAATATGTCATCTGAACTGTGTGGCTCTAAAGATGATGAAAGATTGCGTTCAAGGGAGTGAAGCAAGAGGCGGGAGCCCATCCATCAGGTGTCTGTTTAGTGAGAGGGCTGCAAATGTTCATTAGGAGAGTCCACTCTCATACCCTTTTTCGGTTGCTGCAAAATGAATCAAACAAGCCTCTTAGATTCTCATGGCTGCCAATTTTCTGAAATAATTGAGTCGTGAGCCTAATCTCTGGTAGAAATATACCTAGTTGACAGAAAGACCCTATTCAGAGGACTTCAGTGAACTGGGATGTATATACATCCTCACGTAGGAGAATCATGCCTGTTTCCCTGGATTACGTTAAATATCTTTGCCCATATGTTATTCATGCTTAGCAGTAGCCAAACCTGAACTATATTAATAGGAAAACTAGATTTCTTTTATTAGACATCAGTGAATGCAGTATGTGCATGTGTGTACACATTTTGTATGTGTGGGGACACACGTGTGTGTATGAATGTCTGTGTATGTGTGCTCACATGTGTGGAGGCCTGAGCTTGGTTTCAGGAGTCTTCTCAGATCACTCTTCATATTATTCACTGAGGAAGGATCTCTCAATTGATCCCAGAGCTCTTTGGATTCTTTGTCTCCTCTTCCAGAGTGCTGGAATCCCAAATGGGCCACCACATTCACCAAACATTAATGTGGTTTCTGGGGATCTGAACCACAGACCTCACATTTATACAGCAAACATTTTAACCACTAAACTATTTCCCCACTCCCTTCTTTTATTTTTGCATGTATGAAGTCTGAACAAAGGGTATCATGCGTGCTTGGCAAGCTTTCTACACCTGAGCTCTTAATATAGCCCCAGCCCTCTTTTTATCTTCTTATTTTGTGATGGCATCTTACTAAGTTGCCCAAACTGACCTTGAACTCACTAGCCCAGGCTGGCCTTGAACTTGCAACCCTTGTGCTTTAGTTTCTTGAGTAGCTGGATGACAGGTGTGCATACCTGGTCTGGCTGTGGATGTCTTTCTAATGCTACCTGGCATGGGTTCTGTGTTAGACAGGTATTTGGTCCTACCATGTAAGTGTGGTTAATCTTATTTATCACTGGGGAAACTGAGGCTCAGAATTGAGATGAGTTACTCAAACTGCCATGGCTGTTGAAAATCAAGAAATCCCTTGGTTAGGGATGTAGCTCAGTGGTGGAGCACTTGGTTAGGATGCACAAGACTCTGGGATCAATCCACAGAGGTACAAAAGTAAATAAGATTAATATAAATAAATAATAAATAAATAAATAATGAAAAATAAACCTATGAGATGTGCTCCCTGGCTGTAGAGACATCTCATTCTGCACTGAGGATCTGAATTCAATCTCCAGAACCCATGCAAGACATGCCAGGTGTGGTGGCATGTGGTTATAATCTCAGCATCAGGAAAGTTGAGCCCCAGGGCTCACTGGCCAGCCAACCTAGCCTGCTTGATGAGCTCTAGGCCGGTGAAAGACCCTTCTCAGTGTTTGAATATGATTAAGATATAGTGTATGAAATGCACAAAAATTCAATAAAAATAAATATTGTAAAAACAATGTGAATTGTGCTGAGGAATGAGGAATGTTTTCTAGCCTTCATATTCACACACACGTATGAGCACCTGCACACATGAACACCCATCTGCACACACACACACACACACACACACACACACACACACACACAGAATCCTTTCCCTTTCTCTTCCCTGCAAATAATCAGTCAAGCATCCTAGTCTCAGTTCCACATCATGAGCAGTTCCTTCCTTTTTCCTCCTTACATCCGGCATGCAATCCCACATCCTTGGTCATCACTGTGGCTGCAGCCAGAGCCTCTAATAGGGCTCCCTGTCACCACCGCCATCCCTTAAAATCCATCTCTTCTCAGCTCATCTGTTCTCTTTAAACCTGTCAGTCAGATAGCATCACTCCTTTATAAGGTCCTCTCAGGACTTTTCCATCCACCTGGATTAAACATCTGAACTCTAGTGAGAAATGTTATCTTGTGATCCTGGCATGGCTACCACACTCATAAACTTGCACACCAGTGGTTACCTGCACATGACCCACACAAGATTGGACACATCAGCAGCCCTCCCTGAGGAGCTGCCTAATCAATGGTTGTTGGGGGCTGGGGGCCATATCACCTCAGTGGTATGGCCACTGGTAAGTTGTCCTTGCTCAGGTAAATAATCCCTCACCCATACCTATGCAGGCAACCCCTATTACATGCAGTGGGCCACAAAAAAGACAAAGTAGGAGGGGGACTGTTGGTGAAGAAGAAAAGGCTTTATGGGAGGGAAAGGGAGATAAGAGAGAATAGTAGAGGGGGAAGAAGATGAAGTACATTATATATGTATGAAATTGTGAAAGAACAAATAAATTAGAAAAATCTGAACTTCTGCCATCACCTCTCTCTGACTTTACCTTGCCTACTTCCCCACTCTTTCCCATGTGTCAAGGTCCCCTGAACTTTCCTGTGTGCCTTAATCCCAGCGCGCTCCTGAAGCCTCCATGTTCAGGGCTCTGCTGAAGATGCCGAATGTGTATTCGGAGTCCAGCTCCCAGGTTTAGTGTCACCTCCTTGCTGGTACCTTATGTCTTCACCCCAGTTTCTTGTCGATATCACCTGCTGTATTTTCACTGAAGCTCATATCAGCCCCCAGAATGACTGTTTCACTGCGGGTAACTTCATTAGAATGTAGCTTCCATGGGGGGCAGAAACCAGAATCTGTATTTCCAGCTGCAGACCCACAGCAGACACTTACCCCTCATAGATGTTTGATAGCTGTTTTGACATGATGACTGAATACATCACAGCATTCTTGGGTTACACAATGTTTTTTCTTAAACCCCTTTATCTTCACCTATTTTATGCATTTTAAGTTTATGGGGAGTTTAGGGAGATATGCAAGCTTGCCAATGAATAAAGAAGATCCTCTAAGCTTTTTATTTATTTTATTTCTACTATTTATTAGGTTTTCTTGATTGCTCTTTGCCACATTTGCTCAGGAGTCTACCTTGAGACAATTTTTGAGGTTGCTTTCACCTGAGAGGTTGGGTGAACAACTATCTGAGTTTGCCTAGAATGGGACACATTTCACGGGATGCAAAATTTGTGTGTGTGTGTGTGTGTGTGTGTGTGTGTGTGTGTGTGTATTTGTGCTCATGTGTTTGCATGTGTGTTGTGCATGTGTGTGGAGGCCAGAGGCCAACTTATCATGTCATTCCTTCTCAGGCACTCTCCACCTTGCTTTGTGAGACAGGGTCTCTCACTGGTCTGACGCTCTACAAGTAGGATAGAGAGGCTAACCAGGGAGCCCTGGAAATCCACGTGTTTCCACCTTTCAAACACTGGGATTTCAATAGACCACTATTCCTGACTTTTTCTTTTTTGGTCTTTTTCGGACAGGGTCTCCCTGTAGCCCACAGCTGGCCTAAAACTCACTATGTAGACTAGGCTGGCCTCAAACTCACAGAGATCCAGCTGCCTCTGCCCCCCAAGTGGGACTAAAGGTGTGTTCCACCACACCTGGCTTATTCCTGTCATTTTTACATGGGTTCTGGGGAATGAACTGAGGTCCTCATGCTTATATGGTAAGCACTTTACCAAATGATCCATCTCTGTTGCCTCTGGGGAGGTCACGAGATGACCCAACAATCAAACCTTAACCATCACTTTTCTCTTATCCTTACCTTGACCTCTAGGGTTGTGGGAAATGAAACCAGATTCACTCTTGTTTCTGACACTGGTCTTCGTCCAGCCATGGAATCCTCAGTGTCATCTGTAGAAACGCAATGATAACCAGTTTTATCTAAGAGGGAAGGGTATACAGATGGAGGTGTGAGTCTTTGGCACCCGATGTCTCCTGGCAGCAGGTGCACTGGTGGCCTTCGGTGACTATTTCTCTATTTTCCTTCCACCTTTTTGTGTAGCATTGAAGTTTCCTCAGCAGCAAGCGAGGACTTCTATTTTAAACTCCGTGATGTTTCTGGGATGAAGGAGTCATTTGATTCCTTGTAAGTCATTTGACTACACACAGCCCTGGAAATTCTTATTGGTGAATCAGGAGAATGTCTTTAGCTTTCCACAAGAACTCCTTTTAAAAATAGCTGGTGAATTTGACTTATTTTCCAGGCAGCAGTGGGATTTTGCTAAAGGGGCTTGTGAACCTCCTCCAGAGATGGCTAATAAGATAAGAAGGCAAGCAGTGAATTGCATGGTATTGGTAGCCTTTGTACCTGCCTTCAGGCAATGCTTAGAATAGAGAGGAGTCTTTGCTGTGTACTGCCACTCTAGCCTCTGTCCACATCTCCATTTCCCTTTGTTCTCTGCCTTCTAGCCACACCGATGGCTTTTCTGTGTTTGGAAATTTCCATGCTGCCTTTTGCGACAGGACCTTTGCATGTGCTGCTCCTTATGCTTCTACTTATCTCTCTCACTTAACCCCAGGCAGTTTTCACTGTCCCTTCAAATCTCAAATAGCCATTCCTTAGGGAAATCTGCATTGACATCTTGAAGACATATTGTTTTATCCTGCACTCTCATAATGTCTCAAGTTTATACACATACACGTATGCACATACATGCACACACATATAGAATATCTAATTATTACATGAAGAAAGTCCCCCACTAATCCATTTTGATTATCAACTTGACTGAATTGAGAAGCACGCAAGAGATTAGTAAAGCACACCTCTGTGTGTGTCTATGAGGGCATTTCCAGAGTAAATAAGAGAAGACTGGCTCCAAACAAGGGTAGCACCATCCCTCATGGACCTGAATAGAGTAGGAGTAGACAAAAGAGAAAGCCAGCTAGCACAGACAGATCTTTCTCTGCTCCGTGGCTGCCACAATGTGAACTGCTGTGCTACTTCTTACCTTCCCCACCATGATAGACTGAGACCTCTGAGACCATGAGCAAAATGCATTCCTCTTCTCTGAAGGTGTTTACATCAGGCATTTTGTCACAGTAATGAAAAGTCAAATGAACACTGGCCCAGTTTTCCATCATAGGATACTAGCTCAAATAGAATTTCTTCTGTATTATGTCACTCATTCATATTAGTTCATATAATGTGAAAACCTTATGTGGTCCGTTTTATAATTATGTCACTCTTACAGATGAGGAAACTTCAACTTACTTGAGAGCTCTCTTGAAAGTAGAAGTGAAAACCAAACTTGGGCCTCCTTGTTCTAGAGTCTGTGCTCATAAGCATGACACTGTTCTGTTTCTTTTAAGCCTGGTGGGAACAGTGGCCCCATTGATGCTTCAGCACAGACATTCATGTACATCGGCACCCACCAAGTCCCTCAGGGTGAGTGGATGACACCCCTGTGCTTCACAGCATCCCAGGGTCTCTAGTTCCTTACACCTTGGCAATGTTCACAGGACATTTCTTAGTTTTCCTGACTTGAATTCCAGCTTCAACATCTGTTATGGACTTTGTTGGTTCCCTTAAAGAATGAGTTGATACTCTTGGGTGTTACAAAAGGGCTGAGCAGGATTCTAAGTTCTCCTGAAACCCCCACTTGGCTTCCCCCACTCCAGCACTCTGGAGGCCGAGTCCACCCTGGACAAATATAGAAATGCATTCTGGGGTGCAATAGTTACTTTTTGCATCACTGTAACCAAATACCCAACAGAAACAACTTAATGGAGGAAGAGGGTTATTTTGGCTCCTGGTTTCAGAGAGATCTTAGTTCATTTTAGTTGGGAAGGTGGGAGACAGCAGCTTCATCTGTGGCAGTTGGAGTATGCACATGGTCCTGTCTTGTTCACCATAGCAAACAGGAACCAGGGGTGAATCTACCTTCAAAGGCCCACCCCTAGTGATCTACTTCCACCAGTCAAACCCCACTTCTTAAAGACTCATAGCCTTCAAAACAGTGTCTGAGATGAAGATTCAGTATTCAAAATATGAACTTGTGAGGAAAAATTGAGATTCAGACCATAACACGGAGCCACAGAGAGGCTACTAGAACACCCAGAATCCTGCAAACTCGGCATTCTACTGTTGCCGCTCAATCAAGGTTTTTAAAAACACCATTTCTTATATGAAGCCGAGAGTGGCTAAACAAACTACTCTCTGGCCTGAGTGATAATGAATGCACCTCTGCTAAGAGATGCCCAGGGAGGTAGCACCTGGACCTCTAGATCCTTGCTGATACGACCTGTGGTTCTCATGAAGACTGAGATACAGATGTGTTTCCCAGGTGACAGGCATGTCTTCTTCAGTAGGTGGAGGCCTAATAGGAATAAGCTGGTCATTGGAAGTGTGCCCTCGAAGGGTATATTGGGACCCCAGCTCCTTCCTCTTTCTTGCTTCTTGGTCACTGAAGTGACATTCTTGCTCTGCCATGAGCTCCCCGCCATGGTGTATAATTATGACCTATAGGATGGCAAGGACTTGGCATGGACTCCTCAGGATGCAGGCCAACACATGGCAGAAAATGTTGGGGTGCACACTTTAATCAAAGAGACATCAGTAGCAGGTGGGAAGTGTGCTTTCCAGGGTGTGGACAAGCCAAGCTTCGTCTGAGGAGGGTTTGATCATCTAATAGAGATTCGAAGGAAAAAAATAAAATTTCATTTTCCAAATCCACCTCTCTGGGCCAATGGCATCCCTGTTGGTCTCTTTCTGGGATTATCTGTAGGTACATCAAGGGCAGACATGTAGACTGCATGCAGAAAGAGATACAGACTATGGTAAAGCTTCAATTTGTGGGGACCTAAAGGCCCCACCTTGCATAGGTCTGAAAGGAAGTTACTGAGGGCACGGCCTGGCTTGCTTTGAAAGTCTGAAGAATACTTCCACACTGCTGAGGAGTGCATGATCAGCATGCGACCATTCTTAAGATACACCCTGGGTGGGGTGGGGGGGGAAGTTCCAGGTGCCTTTATAAGCTCTGTAACACCTGTAATAAATGAGTCCCTGTTTGACTAGACTCCCGTTGCATCTGAGTGTCCCCAGTACTGGGGGCGGCGTGGTACTGCGGGCGGCGAGGGCTGGCAAACAGCATGCTTACTCATCCCCAATCATCATTGCAGGGGGGTCGCTGGTTTGAACCCCCGCATCAATTAACATTGATTATGGATGACAGAATTTAATAGATAATAAATAGCACAGCTCTAGGACCAGATGGCCTGAGTTCAAATCCATGGTCTGCTCTTTATCATGGTATTGGTTAAGTTACTACACCTCTCTGTGCCTCAGTTTTACCTAAGAAAAGGGTGCTTTATGCTTTTTAGTGTTTGGGTGAGGGGGTTAGTATATTAATGCATACCATAGGCTTAGGAGACTAACAAGCCCAGAAACAGGGGATGTGTGGGCATTAGACTAATTAGGGTTGGAAGAGCCGCTTGGACTGACAGAACAGGGTTAATACCCCTGACTGAACTGGTTAATACCCCAGAGGTGTGAGGAAGAAGTGTGAGAAAGGAGGCAAAGGGGTTTAGGGGAGCAGGTGAATTGGGCAGCTTTGGTAGTAGAATGAGAACAGATGGTGTAATACATTATCTGTGAAGCTAACAGGGGCTTCCTCTACCACCCCACAACTGGAAGTCCAAGGACTTGACACAGGGGCCAAGTCCAAGCAACTGAGGAGGCTGATCAGTTGTGGCACCCAACCCAGGGCTGGATCACACCCAGCTGAGGTTCACACGGGAGTCTTTCAGTTTGAGGAAGCAGTCAGAGAGCTGCCCAGTGGCATGTTCATGACCTTGAGCTGCCTATGTTTTCCCTGAGGCAGCTCTATGAAACCGGACTCTCTTAAAGTAAACAGCCTGATCATTCTTAGGATCCAGCAAGTTTAGAGGGCAAAGTCTTCAAGGTTGTAAGTCCCCAGTTGTTACAACCTGATTGCCTGAGGGGTTTATGAAAATATAGGTTGTTGGGCTTCACTGTGGACCTGTGGAATCAGACTATGGTGAATATGAGGCGGGGACTTTACATTTCAAATACACACTCAAGGGCATCTGATACCTTACATGCTGGGAGCTGCAGCTCTAACCCAGAGATTCTAAATCAAGCTTGCCCTCAAAAGCACCTGCAGAGACATTTGCACACATAAACATGCCAATCTTGCTCCCAGAGATTCTGACTCAGTAGGGCTGGAGACGGGCAGGCACCTGAATTTTGAAGTTAAAAAAAAAAATGTTTTTTCAGTGTTTGTATTTATAGCAACCTGACTTGCTTATTGCCCAGTCCCAATAATTTCTAAGAACTTGTTAGACTTGCAAGTTTGAGGTCTTGCTCTAGAGGAATTAAATTTGTGACAAGGAGAAAGACTTGTTCTTAAATTTGGACAAAGGATACTCTGTCTTTACTACAGGAAGCTTTCTCCCAAGGCCTCACTTTGCTCCTCTGTAAGATGGGAACAGTAATGCACACTTGTTATGATGTCATGAGAATGAAGGAGGGAAAGAGCCTCATAGCTCAAGGCCAGGTGTTCTGGTTTGAATGTGAACTGTCCCCATGGGCTCCTGCATTTGAACACTTGATTCTCAGCTGGTGGCGGTGTTGGGAGGTTGTGGAACCTTTGGGCCATGAGGTCTAGCTGATAGTCATAGGACACTGGAAATGGTTCTTTTTTTATTATTTTTATTTCATTTTATGTGTATAATTATATTGCCTGCATGCATGTAAGTGCACCCACAATGCCGAGGAGGTCAGAAGAGGGTGTTGGATCTCTTGGAACTGGAGTTATGAACAGTTGTTAGCCATTATGTGGGTGCTGGGACTGGAACTTGGGTCCTCTGCAAGAGCAGTCAGTGCTCTTAACTGTTGAGCCATCTCTCCAGCCCCTGGAAGTGGTTCTTAAAAGTTATAACTCCACCCTATTTCTGGTCCACTCTTAAATAGAGGAAAGTGTTTTGTGACAGTGCTGGAGAACTGACTACCATAAACTGTCATGACAAGACATCAGGTGGTGTTGCCTCCAAATCCTGGTGTATGTTTTAGGGGACCAGGGCCGTCTCGGTCCCAGTGCATCTCCATCAGGTCTGGAGGAGCTGGTATGTAGGACAGACAGGGCTTGGTTGTCACCCTGCCACTTGGTAGCATAGCCCGTTAGACATAGTAAACACAGGGGTGGTGCTCCCAGCCCTCCACACAGGGCCTGATGTGGCTGAGAGGGACCTACTAGAACAGGTTTCTGAAGGCTCTGCATATGCTCTGTGCTACAGCCAGAGATATAAATATGCCCCACACGGCGTTAAAAGAATCATTCCACAGCCTACACAGATGTCAAAATAATAACAGGATGATGCTAGGCAAGGAGAGAGTTTTGATGACTATTCCCCATCCAAAGTTATGTAACTCTCTCTCTCTCTCTCTCTCTCTCTCTCTCTCTCTCTCTCTCTCTCTGTTGTTATTGTTGTTAAGGGAAGTCGTTTGAAGGTTGCTGAGTTACTAAGATCTAAAGCTATTGAATATCAGCAAAACCTCTGAACTAGGCAGGTGTATGCATTGTCTGGGTTCAGGGAACTTGAGTGTAAGGGTATTCTAGAGAATGCTTTAGGGAAATGTGAGATGATGACGGACAGATGGGGGAGGGGGTACTGGAGGCTTTGTACACATTTGGGTACAGTGCTAGGTGCTGGGGACACATACTGAACAGCACAGGCATGACCCATGTTCTCTGTGCTTACAACCCATTACAGAGTGACTGCCTCAACCCCCAATTGGTCAACCTCACGGCACTGTCATTAATAGCTGTGATTTCTTCTGCAAAGAAATCAATAAATGTGGGACAGGCTCATGAGGTGGCCCCACTCCTTCTTGGGAAACTAGTTACAGTTAATGGGCTGCTGGGGGACAGAGAGGGAGAGATTTTTGTCAATGATGTAGCCCCTGGTAAGTTGACCAAACTCCAGTAAATAACATCCACGCTTATGCAAGCAACCTTAAATTAACTCAGTGGGTCCCTAAGGAAAAAAAGATATGAAAATTAAAGGGGACTAGTTGGAAAGAGTGGAGGGTCCAAGAGGAGAGGAAGGGGGCCAAGAGAGAGTGATAAATCTGATCAAAATACATTATATAAATGAATAGAATTTTCAAAAACTGACTGAAAAGAAAATAAATGGGATACGAAGTGATGTGCTGGGCTTGGTTGTGGAGCAGGTGCATAAACCAAGTCTCTAAGGCTGAAAACAATTCACCCATTGACTGGTGTGGGAAGGATCTCCACAAAGAGACAGGAGACTCCCTGCAAAGTACTGATGGCTGGAGAGAGCTGATGTTTAGGAGAAAGGGAGGGAGGGGGGATGAGTGATGGAGGGAGGGTGCCCAGGAAGTGCTAATTCTCATTATTTTTATTTTATCCCAAGTCTGTTACAGTTACAATTGCCAAATATAGCCCAGGATGCCCAGATAAATTTGAGTTTCAGATAAGCAGTGGGTAGAAGCTTAGCCTGTCTGCCCTAAATATTACACAGGACTCATACTGAAAAATCTTCATTGTGAAATCTATACTTAACTGGGTGTTCTGTATTTTATTTGCTGAATTTGATGACCCCGGTTGTAGTCATCAACTAGCTCCATGCACATTGGGAAGGTAGCAGAGACCTTCAGGTGAATATCAGCAGCAAAGATCACATTTTATTTTATATTTTGTATCTTCAAATCCTATAGACCTGCAGAATGGTCTGTTTCTGCTGTGTGACCTAGAACAGATTGCTTAACCTCTCTGTCCTTAGAAACAGGGATACTAGCTCGGGTCTTTGTACTAAGGGTTAGTTGTAGAATGTTTGCTAAAGTGCTGCAAAAGTCCTGGAGTTTTTATTATTTGAGGGTATAAGCAATCGCAGCCCCTATGACCCTGAGACCAGGACATGCAGAGGAATTTTCTGGAATAGAGTGGAACAAATATTACTGATTTTTCCTTTTGCCCCTGTCTTAATTGGGCTGGGAATAGCACAGTAACTGATTCTGTCCTTATTTAAAAATTTGGTACTTGGTTCAACATGGATTTTTTTTTTTTTTGGAATTACTTTTGAGTTTTAAAGCAATGTTATTTTTCTTAATGACTGAACTAGTAGTGGTTGCCCTCTTATATCTTGGGAGGCTCACTAGCTTTCCCCTGGTCCTGCTTCCTGGTGTGATGACAGTCTCTAGGCCAGCCATGCTCATGTGGGTGTGCTTTCAAACCTCTTGATTTCAGGCTGAACTACCCTGGTCCAGTTTTCTTATCTGTAAAGCTGTCCTGGGACACCATCAAGTCCCCAGACCTGGGTCTTAGGGTCAGTGTTTGAACAGGAGAGAGCTGTGGGAACTAGTGTCTGGGAAGCATTCTTACTGCTGGGTGTGGATTCAGCCTCAATTTAGAAGCAATGGACACAGTGAAATTGCATAGGCTCTTATTGACCAAGAACTGGGCAAGCCCCTGTGTTACATCCAGATGCGCAGAGCCCTGGGCAGGTGCTGGTTGCTCTTGCTGGATGAACCTCAGATGTGAATCTGGCTCCTTAACCTTCTAGGTGAGTGACAGTGGGCATCTGGCCTCTTGTCCATGTCTTTGTTTCCACATCTGCCACTCTGGTGAGGCTCATGTGAGCATCTGCACTTTGTCTCTCTACCTGGACTTGCCTCCTTCAGTCTCTTCCTTTGAGCACAATGTGCCCTTCCTAGGAGGTGAATGTGATCACGTGATTGCCCTCTTAAGGCCATACCCCCAGCCATTCCCACTGTCTTCAGGGTAGGGCCTGTCACCCAGCTCACAGTCCAGCTTCACTTCACACTTTCTGATTCTGCCACAGCCTGACTTCATCCAGGCTTTGGTGCAGGCTCTTGCTCTCTACACAGCTCCTGTGCCCCCGTGTTCTTGTCTTCTAGCCTCTGCTGTCCTCCTACTGACTTCTCAACCTTCAGATTTCACTTAGATGTCACCTCCTGAAACCCACAGGCTCTGGTGTCTGCATTCACCATGCAGATTGATGTCATCTTTTTAATTTTCTGCCTTCTCTAACGCACTGTCAATTCAGACTAGCTGAGATGCAGCTAGTGTTCTGGAAGGACCAAATGGTGCAGGGGTTCAACCCTCATACTCTGAGAACAAATTCTGAGAGCTGGAGTCCTGGGTGCATGACTGGGAGTTGTGTGCCAGTGAGAAGCACTTTTCAGCTCCCTGTGCCTCAACTCCTCCATCTGTGGTATGGGCCATTGGAAAGTACTTTTCACTTTCCCATGGCTCAGTTTCTCCATTGACAAAATATGCCAATCATACTCCCTGTATGGATAAATTGAAACACTGCATGTGCATTGGTGTCTGCTATATAGGAGATGCTTTAAAAATAGTGGCCTTTAATCCCAGCACTCGGGAGGCAGAGGCAGGCGGATCTCTGTGAGTTCAAGGCCAGCCTGGTCTACATAGAGAGTTTCAGGACAGCTGGAGCTGCAGGGAGACCCTGCCTCAAAAAGACCAAAAAAAAAAAAAAAAATAGTGATCATGAGGCTGAAGAGATGGCTCAGTAGTTAAAGTGCTTGTCACACAAGTGCGATGGTTGGAGTTTGGATCCCTCAGAACCCAGGTACGTGCTGAATGGCTGTGGCAGCCTGCCTGTAGGCAAGACAGGTAAGCTCTGGGTTTAACTGAGAAACCCTGGCTCAATAAATAAGGTAGAAGAATAATAGGGGATGATTCCTGACATCCATCTCAGGCCTCCACATGCACATTCACACATGCACATGTGCACATGCATGCATCACATACACGCATACATGAAAAATGGAAGAGAAGTAGTGATTGCTTTGACCAATTCCCCATTCTCTTATATGCTTGAAAGAAGGGTTCCCAACACAAACACTGCACACCCCTCACAAAGACACTGCACACCCATCTCACACAGTCACTGCACACCCCTCACACACAGTCACTGCACACCCCTCACACACAGTCACTGCACACCCCTCACACACTGTCACTGCACACCCCTCACACAGTCACTGCACACCCCTCACACAGTCACTGCACACCCCTCACATACACACTGCACATCCCTCACATAGACATTGCACGCCTTTCTCACAGAGACACTGCACACCCATCACACACAGTCACTGCACACCCCTCACA
>NW_008335297.1:2714450-2861223 GCF_000622305.1 Nannospalax galili | reverse complement strand
GCCCCCCCCAAGACACTGCATGCCCCTCACACAGACACTGCACACCCCTTACATAGACACCCTACACCCCTCATACACAGACACTCCACACCCCTCACACACAGACATCCCACATCCCTCACACAGAGACATCCCACATCCTTCACACACAGACACTGCACATCCATCACACACAGACACTATACACCCCTCACATAGACACTGCACACACTTCACACAGACACTGCACACACTTCACACAGACACTGCACGCCCCTCACACAGACACTGCACACCCCTCACACAGACACTGCACGCCCCTCACACAGACACTGCACGCCCCTCACATACAGACACTGCATGCTCTTCACACACAGACACTGCAGACCCTTCACACAGACACTGCACGCCCCTCACACAGACACTGCACACCCCTCAAACACAGACACTATGCCCCCCCACAGACACTGCATGCCCCTCACACAGACACTGCACACCCCTTACACAGACACCCTACACCCCTCATACACAGACACTCCACACCCCTCACACACAGACATCCCACATCCCTCACACAGAGACATCCCACATCCCTCACACACAGACACTGCACATCCATCACACACAGACACTGCACACCCCTCACACACAGACACTACACACCCCTCACACAGACACTGCACACTAGTCCTCACTCTCCCCGTGGTTAGGGGATGTGGATTGAATGCTGGCCAGTGTTGGAGTAGGCTGGTTTTCAGCCGGAGAACAGGGCTGAGTGCCTTTCCACACTCTCTGTCTCCACTACTACTAGTTGTAGAAATTAATTTGGCAGATAGTCCAAATCTTAACAAATACTGTGCCTGGGCCATTGAGAAACCCAGCTTCCTGAGTGACTCACAGTGACAGAAGGGTTCTAGGTATGTATATATGTGCTTCTGTGTGTGTATATGTGTATGTGTCATGTACATGTTTGTATGTAAATATAACTGTATATGTGAGTCCTTATCAAGGACGGTTCAATCCCCCTCCCCTTCATGTCTTGAAGCCAACTCCACAAATGAGGGCATTATGAGGTGGGGCCGCAGGAGAGGATTAGGTCAGAAAGGCACCACCTAGAGAATAGAATTTGTTCCCTTCTGAAAGAGGCACAGAGTAGTCCTTTGTCCTTTTCACCATGTGATGTTATCTTGAGATGCCACAATCTACAAGGAAGGGGCCCAGGGCAGAAAGAATCTACTGGCCCTTCCATTGTGAACCTCCCAGCAACCAGTGTGAGGAGCAAGTTCCTGTGGCTGATGAGCCACTCCGTGTTTGGCATTTTGGCACAGCAGCCTGAATGAACTAAGAGAGATGGTGTCACGGAGAAACCCTACCATCTGGAACCTTTCTTTTTATAGTGTGGTTTTAGCCATTTTTTTTTTAAAAAAGCTCATAAAACAACCTTTCAAAGGGAGTGTGTACATATATGTGCATGAGAGCATATGCATACGTGTGTGAGAACAGCAAGAGGTGGTTGCCCCTTTCCCTGCTTCCTCTCCTCTCTTCCCCTGTACCCTGTGCTGCTCCCCAGTGACTCCCTGTTGCTCTGACAGTCTCTGGGAAGATCTTTCTTTCTCTCTTTCCCAGGCCTCCCCTCTCCCAGCACCCAATCTCTCTGGGTTGGCACAGGAGTGTTGGTAACCTAGGAAACCACCACAGGGCTAGCACATGTGATTGGTTGGCCAAGCTGGGGCCTGACTCTGGGTTGGTGGGCAGATTTTTGGGATGATCCTCTCTGTCTGTTCCTTTAGGTGAAGGCCATCCTTCAGAATCTCACAAAGACCTGAATACGCCCTAGAGAGCACAGCTTCTCTTCTAAGGAAGACCTTCTTGTCCTATTGGGAATTTGGAGTTACACAATGAGGCCAGGAGAACCAACTTCCAAAAGTGCAGGAGGCTATGCTGTGGGGGTGGGGTGCTGTGATCTTCTAGCTGACGCCTATAGATCAGCCACTTTCTGCTAAGCTCTTATACATATTAGCTCATTAGCAAACCTAGGCATAGGTGTTGTTTTTCTTCCTAGTCTACAGATTAGGAGACGGGGCTGAGAGAATAAACGCAAGTCACACCTGGCAAGTGTAGAGACACAATTTGAATGCAAGTGCCTCTTGTTCTGAAGTCTTGTTTAGGTCTTAAAGACAGGTCTTTGAGGCTGGAGAGATGACTCAGTGGTTAAGAACACTGACTGTTCTTACAGAAGACATGGGCTCAGCTTCCAGCACATAACAGCTAACAACTGTCTGTAGCTCCAGTTCCAGGACATCTGACACCATCTTCTGATATCTGTGTGCACTGCACAACATAGGTGCACTTTCTTACGTGCAGGCAGTACACCTATACACATAAAATGAAAACAATGAATAATGTATTTAAAAATAAATAAAGGCAGATTCTCCTAGGTCTGAAACTGGAAATCCTGCCTCAGCTTCCTCAGTGATGGGAGTATAGGTGTGTGCTACCATGTCCAGTTACAAGGAGGACTTCACAGATTCCCTTGGGGCTCTAGGGGGCAGCTAAGAGAGAACAGACCACCTGTTCTCAGTGCTCCTCCTGCCCACTCCACCCTTAACCTTGATCCAGGTTCTTCTTTTTCTTGAGTAACTACCATCCAGTTCCCAAAGCTCTGAAGTTCCCAAGAGTGGAAGTGTTTCATCTGTTTACTTGTGTTTTAAGAACATCGAAGAAGGGACTGGAGAGATGCTTGAGTGGTTAAAAGCACTGGCTGCTCTTGTAGAGGCCTCGGATTCAAATCTCGCCCACATTATGGCTAACAAATCTCCTAACATTCAGTTCCAGGGGATCTGACACCTTCTTCTGACCTCCATGAGCATTGTCCAACTCAGGTGCACTCACGTACATGCAGGCAATATACGCATACACGTAAAACAAAAATACTGAAATAAAAATAAAAGAATGGCAAGGGAGGGGTGGGGATGTGGTTCCCTGGAAAAGCATTTGTCTAGGATATAGAGGCCCTGGGTTTGATGTCCAGGATCACAAATAAATAAAGAGAGAAGGAAGGAGAGAGGAAGAGGAGACACATGTACAGGCACACACAGAGATAGAGAACAAGGCATTCTAGAGATAAATAGTCTTGAAAATAATTATACAATATGAATGTGCTTAATACCACCATCGGATACTTAGAAATACACAAGGTGGTTAATTTTATGCTATTTTCTTATTGTTATTATTTAAAAATATTTATTATTTTATGTGTATGAGTGTATTGAATGCATGTGTGTAAGTGCACCTGTGTCATACAATGCCTGTGGAGGTCAGAAGAGGGTGTTGGATCCCCTGGAACCAGAGTTATAAATGGTTGTTAGCTGCCATATGGGTACTGGGATTCGAACCTTGGTCCTCTGCAAGAGCAGTCAGCACTCTTAACCGCTGAGTCATCTCTCCAGCCCTGTTACTATTATTGTCTGCTATTTCTCTTCTCTCTCTCTCCCTCTCTCTCGTTCTTGCTCTCATTCTCACTCTCACTCTCGTTCTCTCTGCAGTGTATTTGTGCATGTGGGTGCCCTTGCCCGAGAGGATCTGTGTCAAGGCCAGAAGCTGACACTGGGTATCTTCCCCTATCATTCTTCACCTCGTTCTTTGAGGATGGGTTTCTCTCACTGAACCTTTGTTTTGACTAGACTGGGTGCAGGCAGTCTAATAACTGGACATTGTAGGACACACCTATACTTGTAGGCAATATATCTATACACATAAAATAAAAATAAGAAGCCCTGGAATTTATGTCTCCACTCCATCCCACCCAGGACTGGGGTTACAGGTATGGCCTCACCCAATTTTTTATGTGGACTCTGGGAATCTGAACTCAGGTCCTCATGTTTGCATAGCAAGCCCTTTACCCATAGAACTATCACCCCAGCCCCATGTTATGTTTACTTTACAACAAGTTTCAAAAGATCAGATGTATAGACAATTGAGTCTTGTGTACCTGTGATTTTGGACCTTGCTTGACCAATGCAAAATTAAGAATCAGTCAGTGGGGACTCTGGAGTCTGGAGCCATTCTGAATGTTGACAAGACCCCACCGGCATGCAAACCTGGGTAATTTCTTACAGCCTTTCTTCTTAGTCAGGAGTCAGCTCTTTTCATAAGCCCACCTCACAGGTGAAGTAACTGAGATTCAGGAGGTGGATGTGCTGGAGGATGCCCAGCTAGCTAGGGACCAAGCCCCAACATGAACCCAGTCTGACTCTGAAGTCTCCTTTGAAACTGTCAAGGGCTCCATCATTACTTTAGCAGGGCTAGGGTGCTAAAGAGAGAATCTTACTCTTCTGCAGCACACAGAAGTAGATGGCCGCCTTGTTCCTGGCTCCAGCTCAGTCCTGGGCTCTACTGTTCCTCAGTCTCCTAGTGGATAGTGAACTTGAGCCATCTCCCCGTGTCCTCACACATCTCCCCTGCATCAGAAAAGCTTTAGTGATGTGGAGAACTGACAACTGCAGGTAAAGCTGTGGCCTGGTGCAGGTAAGCCTGCTGGATCAAAGCTAATGAGGTGTGTGCCCTTAGGAAGCAGAAACATCTGGAAACATCTGGTGTGGTTACTGACATCATAAGTCCTGGGTCAGGCAGCAGCTTGCTGATGGTAGTGTGGTGATAGTGGTGGCAGGTGGAAGGTTGGAGCTTTTCAGGGGAAGTGCTAGCGTAGGACATGCATTTTCAGTCATCCTTTGGCCAATTAGGGCCACAGTTCTTCCTCATTTCACATGTGCATTGTACATCATATCTGGGATATTAACAGTTGGCTGGCTTGCTGTGGTTTGCAAGTCTAGCAGCTGATATAGGAACATGCATATGTATCAGCATCTCAATCTGTCCACCCATTCAAGAACTACCATTGACAGAGTCAGGATTCTTTTGTGTGCATGTGTTTCTGTGTGTGTGTGTGTGTGTGTGCACGCATGCACACACGCACACAGGTGCACATGTGTAGGGAAGCCAGAGACAACCTTGGGTGTTGGTTCTCCAGCAAAATTCACTTTTTAAAAATTACTTTTTAAATTATGTGTATGTATATATATGTATGTAGGCATACATGCAGATGCCTACAGAAGCCAGAGGCATCAGATCTCCTGGAGCCAGAGTTATAGGAGTCTGTGAACCACCCCATGTGGGTGCTGGGGACCAAACTCCAGTCTTCTCCAAGAGTCCCTGAGCCATCTCTCCGGCCCCCCTTTTTTGTTAAAAATTTTATTTTTATTTATGTGTGTGCAAGTGCCTGCAGAGGCCAGAAGAGTATGTTGAATCTTCTGTTGCTGGAGTTCCAGGAAGTTGTGAGCTGTGCAACTTGGATGGTGGGAGCCAAACTTGGGTCCTCTGGAAGAGCAACTAGTGCTTTTAACTTCTGCACTGTGTTTCTAGCCACTGGCTTCCTCGTTTTTGTTCTTTAGGTAGTGTATCTCACTGGCCTGGAGCTTGCTAAGTAGCTAGACTGGCCAGCAAGCCCTGGGGACCCTCCTGCCTGCCTCCCTAGCACTGAAATTATAAGCATGCATAACCATGCCTGGCTTTTTTATGTGCATCCTGAAGACTGAACTCAGGTCCTCATGCTTGTATGACAAGCACGTTACCAATGGAGCTATCTCTAAGCACCTGGTCAAAATTCTTATGCCCATTCTATAGAAGATGAAGTAGAGACTTAGAATGTTTTATCTAAACTCACATGGGTAGCAAAATGTAGAGTTAGGTTTTACTAAGCTCCACCCTTGCCTTTTTCTCTCTTTCTTTCTCTCTCTTCCTCTTTCTTTCACTCTCTCTCTTCTCTCTCAACAGATCTTGTTGCCTCCTGAGGATTAATTGGGGTCACTGGAGAGGAGAGCAGGAATTTATTACATGGTAAAGGATGAAAGATGAGGGCAAAGAGTCCTTGTCATCTTTCATAGTTCTGTTCAGCATAGATGTCTGACACTTGGTCGATACCAGGACATGAAATCACTTGGCTGGAGAATATCTGCTCTGGTCTTCCAGGTGAAAGACCTGGGCCAGTAGCATCAGCACCACGTGGGGATGTGTCAGAAATGCAAATTCTCAGGTCATACCTTAGCTCTGAATCTGAGACTCTGGGTGTGTGGGCACTGATCCATGAAGATGGTGAATGGCTGTGAAAATATACAGTCACCTGTAGTTGAATGTGACCTTATTGGAAAAGACGGACTTTTGATAATGTTGTGTGTGTATGTGTGTGTGTGTGTCTGTGTGTGTGTATGCAAGTGCTTATGTGTATGGGTGTATTATATGTATGTGTGTGCATGCTTGTGCACATGCATATGGAGGCCAGAGGACAATGTACCATTCTTCAAGGGCTACTCATCTTTTCTTATTTATTTATTTATCTATTTATCTTTTATATTTTGTGAGTATCAGTGTTATTCCTGCATATATGTAAGTGCACCTGTGTTGTGTAGTGCCTGTGGAGGACAGAAGTGGGTGTCAGATCCCCTGAAACTGGAGTTAGAAAAATTGTTAGCCACCATGTGGGTGCTGGAATTTGAACCTGGGTCTTCTACAACAGTAACCAGTGCTCTTAATTGCTGAGCTAGTTCTCCAGCTCCTCTTTTTTTTTTTTTTTTTTAAAGCAGGGTCTCTCACTGGGACTTGGGGCTCATCCACTAGACTAGGCTGCCCTGCCAGTGAGCCTCAGGAATCTATCTGTCCCCACTTGCTGGAATTACAAGGAGGTCCTACGGCACCCAGCTATTTTTTTAATGTACATTCCAAACAGGGAACTCAGGCCCTTGTGCTTGTAAGGCAAGCATGTTACCATTCCAGCCTTTTTGATGATGTAATTAAGGTAAGGGTTACAAGATGAGATTACTGTTGACTAGGGGGAACCTAAACCCAATCAATGACAAATGTCCTTATTAGAGTAAAAGCAGGGGGAGACATGCCAGAAAGCAGGCAGGTAAAGATAGAGGCATGGGTCAGAATGATGCGTGTACAAGCCAAGAAATGCCAAGCATAGCCAGAACCATTATATAATATAAGAGAGGCAGGGAACATCTTCTTCCCTGATGACTCCAGGAGACCCAAAGCCTGATAACACCATATTTCAGACTCCTTGCTTCTAGAACTGTGCAGGAATACATTTCTGCTCTTTACACCTCTCTGCTTGTGGTAATTTTTTATGGCGCACAAGAAAGGAAGCCAAAGGCTTGCAGGTAATTGTGGTGCTCAGTAAACTTTGAGAACCAATGGTTCAGAACAGAACTTCTCCAAGTAAGCAGATACTTCAGCCCCACATCTTGCCCACACAGCCCAAGGTTGTACGTTTTTCAACAAGCCTGTGATTATGATTTGCATGCGTGCTAAGAGTTGAGAGTATTTAGCCTTGAGGAGTGTTATATTTTGAGTATATATATCTTTTATCTCTGTATCCAAGTCTGGCCATGCCAACCCAAATGAGACATTCTTCAGCCAGTTTCCCACGCTCACAGGAATGCTATTCTTATTGCCAGTTCCCTTTGCCTCAGTGCGATTGGCAAAGTAGGAGGTGAACCTTGTCTAGGCACATGTGCCTCTTATCTGTACCTGTCCCTCCCACCAGCACACCCTGGAACAATGCATAAAGTGTCAGAGCCAAGGAATGAGGTCCGCAAAGCCAGTGGGCATGGGGCTCTTCTCCCTGACCTGCATGTGGGAGGCAGGCACACCGAGGAAGCAGAGTGGGGCCGTGGAAGTTTCCTAGTCATCTGCTTGGGTGGCATAATGAAGTCAACATATCTTCGAGTACTTGGGAAGTTTCCATTGTTGCGTGTTGCATTGTCAAGGACCTGGTGTCAGCTCTTCCAGTGACCGGTGGCCTAGATCGCAAGAGAAACTGCCCTGGCTCTCTGGAACCTGAAGCCAATGGATCCTGAGCCAATTCTCTGAGAGCCCTTGGGAAGGTCTTTGGAGTTCACGTTGTTTCACTGGGCTACTACCTTCAATAGCTCTAAGGAGGAAGAGTTGCACCAGGCTGGAGTGAATGTATGCTGAGGCTGTGGACTCCCAAGGCAATCCCTATGGTCCTGAGACATCAGCCTGGAACTTTCTGGGGTTACTGAGCAGAATGGCCCACTCAGTATGTATCTTTTATGAGCATTGTTTGTCTTCTCTGTGTGAGGACATTATGCATATTTTCTTAGTTAACTCTTATAGAATCTCTGTACATAGGTATACTATTGGTTAGTGTTGTACCAAATTCTCTAGGAGACCTGAAAGTGTTCTCTAGGATCCCAGGGCCACGTGGTCCTAGCAGACCGACAAAACCAACATCATGCATTCCACTTTTTTTTTTTTTTTGTATAAAGTTTGTAAAGTCTGAAAGAAAGTTACTTACAAAAGCATACACTCATGTGCTCTTTCCTCTTTCCCTAAGTCTCGGCTAGGCTTTTTTGCCCCCCTCCCCCAGCGGTTCGCCCAAGATGGCGCCTTTTCCCATGCTTTCGAAGTGCTTCCCTTAGACCCTCCCCCTCATGCAATTGAAGCTGACTGATTGGGTAGGAGGCGTGGTTGTCTCGGAGGACAAGCCTATCCAACAGTTAGCATTTTACAGAAAATCAAGCCCCAAAGAAAAGTGAACTGCCAAAGATCACACAGAACTGATTCAACTGAGAAATGTCCAGGAAGTAGGATTTCTGTGTAAGTAGAGCCCAGAGGCCCATTGCCATCTGAGGAGAGCCGTCCTTGGGAAGATGGAGGTGGGGAGACGTACCAAAGACCTCTACAATGGTTTCCCTGCCCAAGGGGAAAATAGTAGCTCCCTCTAGCCTTTAAAAAGCAGGTGTTTAACAAACAAGAGCCAGAAATAGCATGCCAGCATCCAGTAGGCTCTCAGACAGATTTGGGAGACCTCACAGGGAGAGGGGCACAAGTGCTGCCTCTTCTACAGTCCACTTGGGCAATCTGGATGACCTGCGGCGAATGTCTGACTTATAGAAGAAAAGCTGTGTGTGTGTTTCTTCTTTTCCCATACTTTTGTTACTTATAAGAACATAATGGCAACTTACACTCTAATAAAAAAAACAGTGTGGAAAACACTAGTGAAGTTTATTGTGGCACTATTCACAATAGCTAAGACACACACACACACACACACACACACACACACACACACACACAGTAGAATACTAGGCAACCATAAAAGGATGGAATCCCATTATTTGTAATATGAATAAACCTGAAGGACATTATGTGATGTGGAATAAGTCAGCACAGACAAATGCCATGTGATCTCACTCATAGCTGAACACTAAAAAAAGTTGATCTCATAGATGCTCTGAGTAGAAGTGGCTGTGAGAGAAGGAGAACGGGAGGCTGAGGGATGGGGAGAGACTCAGTGGGTTTGACGTTACAGCTAGACAGGAAGAGGAAGTTCTGGGGTTTGCTACACAGAAGAGGGACTTAGTTAATAACTTGCATTATGTATTTGTAAAGAGCTAGAAGACATGATAAGATGTTTAAGGGGATGAATATCCTGATAACCCTGATTTGACCATTACACAATGTGTGCATGACTAGAAATAGCACATGTATGTCATAAATACGTAAAAGTATGTGTTCATCAAAAAATTGAAAAAACTAGATGAATAGATAAAATATAACAGAAATAAAAGGAGCTAATGGGGAGAAATGGAAGCCTGAGCAATAAAACCCCTAGGCGACCTGTGTTATTGGACAGTACCATAATGGCTAAAAGGAACATACAGATGGTTGGAATTCAAACAGGTACTTGTAAGATGTTAGGAAACAAAGTCTGATTCTCTTACGTTATAATAATAAGAAAGAAAAATACATGTATAGTATGGACTGTACCAAATCTTATTTTAACTGATTTTATCAATTCATTTAATCCTGTGACAACTCAATGATAGATATCCTGGAGATGGGGGGAATCTAGTCACTGGAGGTGGGAGTGCTTAAACACCTGAAAAAAGGGCCTGGAAGGCATGGCTCAGTGGCTAAGAGCACTGACTGTTCTTGCAGAAGACTTGGGTTTGAATCCCAGCACTCACATGGCAGGTAACAACTGTCTGTACCTCCAGTTCCAGGGGATCAGACATCCTCTTCTGACCTCTGAGCATTGTATGACATGAGCGCACTTACGTACACGAGGGCAATACATTCATGCACATAAATATAATAAGTAAAATATCTTTTAAAAACTGGAGAAAATATGTTAAGTAAATTGGTAGGGTATTGGGGAGCATGACCAGCCCTCCCTAGAGGAGGCACAACCTTGGACACAAATTTGCATTACAGCAGCCTGGGTTTGAACCTAGCTGAGTGATCTTGTATAAATTAATCTCTCTGAGAATCAGCTTTCTCTTCTATAAAATGCGGCTAAGAGAACATGCCTTATAGGAACCCCAGTGAAATGTCTAGCATAGTTCCTGGCACACAAAAGACAATTCATACCATCCTACTGTGGTTGATGGTCTGGGGTTTGAATTCCAGCTGTGTACCCTACAAGCTTCACTCATTTGGAATTCCTTTGCATTCAGCTTCTGTCTTCTGCTTAGGAAGAGCAGGCAGGATGATAGAAGCTGCTTCATGGGATTTTGGGAGAAAGAATTCCGGGAATGCAGAAGAAATACTGTCAACTCTTACCACTATGTATCATTTTTTTGTTGTTGCTATCAGCATTCCAGAATCATAAACTTAAGTCTTACAGAGAAAAAGGTGGGTCATTAAAAATGACAACAGGAAACCCATTACACTGTTAAGTGATTTGCACTATGCAATTAGCAAATTACACTCTTTTTTTTTTTTTCTTTTCAAAAGTACTTAACAAGAGGAGGCTGGTTATGCCAATCACTGCACCCCATAAACAATGCATCTTTCCTGGAAGACACATTTTCCTCCCCACAATGCTTGCTTAGTTTGATGGCACTTGCATTCCTGTTGATTTGCCTAATTTTAATGAGACATTAGATCAACATCACAAAAGCAATTTCAGAAGACTCTGGTTCCTTGACAAAAATTCTGTTGTCATGACATCATTTGGTTTATACAAGGAGAACCTTTGCTATTGATTCCTGGGGCCAAACTCTTATATAATCTCAGCACACAAGTAAAATGCTTTTCAAAATATATATAATTAAGGCTTTAGAAACCCAAGAAACACCTTCTGGGAGTGCTAACACTGTACATTTGTGTGCGTTGATGTAAGCCGCAAAAAACAGCATTGCCGAACACAAAAGAAACAGGAATACACTGCTCAAGAGAAGGAAAGAGAAAGACTCAGATGCCAGGGAAATTCAGATGTCTTTTTCCAGCAGACTCCACCACTTGTTGGACTCCAGCCTTTATCTCAGCCTTGTTTCATTGAAGACATAAAGTTCTAGGAAGTATGTTTGTTGGCTAAGCTTGGACCCTATGTCTGCTGCTAGAGGCCACAGTTTGCAAATATTCCCCAGGGTCCATGTGTTAAAAACCTGATCTCTGAGAGCCTGTGGTTGCCTTTAGGAAGGAGGAACTAGTGGGCGGAAGTTGGGTCATTGGGGGATTATCCTTGGGAATGCTGGTCTCTTCCGCTCTGCTTTTTTGTCTCCCAGCTGCCAAGGCCTGAGCACCATTACCACACCACACACTCCCACCATGATGTTCTGTGAGGACACAGGTCCAGAGCAAAGAGTCTAAGTAACTATGGATGGTAGCCTTGAAACTGGGAGCTAAAGTAATTATTCCTTCTTTTAAGTTGTTTATCTCAGATATTCTGTCACAGAGATAGGAAGCTGCCTCACAGATAGAGGAGGGTGGGACTTGGTGGCTAACATTTTTACCAAGACCAAAACCTTTACAGAAGAGGAAATTTCTTATAAGGAGAACAGGTGTGAGAGGAATCTGGGATGCTGTATTTGTGTGTGTGTGTGTGTGTGTGTGTGTGTGTGTGTGTGTGTAACTCCTTTTCTTTTGTTGTTATTTTCCAATGTCCAGTTAACGGTAGGCAAAGATGGGTTAACATTTAACCTTGGTAGGAACAATGGATAAAGTAAGACTGGCTGTCATTGGAGATATAAAACAGACATGCTGTGAAGAAGACACCTTAGTCATTTTGTGTGGTTCTAATAAAAATGTCATAGGGATGGCTTGGGCAACATTTATTTTTTCATAGTATTGGAAGCTGGAGGTCCAAGAGCCAGGAAATCAAGATGTCCACAGAAACAGTGTCTGGTGAGGGCTCACTTCCTGCTTTGTAGGTGGCTGCTTTTGTTGTTGTACCTCAGATGATTAATAGAACACTTATCACTCTTCTGTCTGAGAAGAGCACTAATCTCCTCTATGTGGGCTCCATCCTCATGACCTAATCCTTTCCCAAAGCCACCACTTCCTCATATCATTACCTTCAATCTGCAAATTTGGGGAGGGAGCTTAAATAGTCAGACCACAGCATTAAATTCTTGAGGATCAGGGTTTTCAAAACCATCCTTAGTTTCATTTTATTTAATTCAAGAAGTTCTTGCTCTAGCCAAGAATGGATATGGAATGTGATCTCCAAGGGCCAAGCTTCTGGGCTCTGCAGTCTTTTTATATGGATGAGAATGCCTTGTTAAGTTTGAAACCCAAAGCTTTGAGAAGGAATCATTTAGCACAGGGAAGAAGGTGAGATGAGAAAGACAGCTTTATAGCACTCTTCATCATGAAGGCAAAAGGGTCAGGTGAGGCTGACAGCTCAGTCTGCATGGCCACTATGAATTAGAAGGAAAACTGGGCTTGAAATTGCATTATGAATTATTTAGACAGAGCACGAGGAAGGACATTATGGCTATAAGGAAAGTTCGGTATTGCAGCAAACCTTAAGGTACGGTTCTGATCCGGGGTGGCCACACCTCCTCCTCCAGTTCTGTGTTGAGGACCTATATTAATCTCCCATATCCATGGGGTAGTGTGTTCCAAGACCTCCATTGGATACCTGCAGCCTTCAGTAGGACTGAACCCTATCTATACTGTTTTTTCTGTACCTACAGCACCTATGATAATGCTTCACTTATAAATTAGGTACTATAAGACCTTAGCAATGGTAACTAATAATAAAACAAAAAACAATATATAATATACTGAAACAAAATATTTCTTCCCCCTCTCTCTTACTCCCTCTCTCCTTCCCTCCCTCCCTTCTTGTCAAGTTGCTGCACCTTTCTAAGCCTTATTGACTTTAGGTAGCTGAAACCACAGATACCAGAGCTATGGATATAGTGGGGGGATGACTGTGTGACATGATCTCGTCAGGACATCATAGTACTCCTCATCTCTCCCTGGGCAGGATCTTCTCAGAGCTTTCCTAACACAATACTTGAGAGGGTTTCTGGTGGTTTAGTGTGTGTATTTAAGTGGTAGTGGCAGTGTGATTTTTTTTTTGCCACTAATGCTGACTCAGAACTGAGATGGATTGTAGTCAACATCTTTATAGTATTTTTCAAAATATAAATAAGTATCATTTAAGATTTTTCTTATTGTTTTAAAAAACTTGGTTACTCTGGCTTGAATAATTTATGCAATTTATTGATAGGATAGGAAAGCAATAGGAAAGGTGAGAGTTGATTCTTAGTGCGTGTATGGCTTGATCAAACAATTCAAAAGCCCTATTTCCTTTCATAGTGCTGGTTTTATATCAGATACTTATGATGGTAGGCCATCGCAGTCCCATGGTTTCTTTATTTCTGGTCTAAGACAGTCAGGACAGCTGAATTCCCATCTTCAGCACACACTGTTCAGAGAAGAGACAGTGTCTTTTCAGGTACCTTCTGCTCCCGCCTCAGGATTCTCTTTTGCTCATTGGTCCAAATAGGGTGATGTACCATTCTCCAAGTTAGTCATTGGTCAGGGAATGGCATGCAAGTTAATCTGTAGGTCCTGCCCAAACCACATGGCTGAGATTGAGTGGAGGTCAATTTTCCAAAGAAGTAAGGTATGATTGAAAGGAGAGGAGGAGAATGGTGGTTGGGGGAACAGCAAAAAGATTTTTTCCATAGCATGTGTGGGTGGGGGCTTGTGTTGTTGCCTAAGAGCCACTCTTTAAATAACATAGGAATTCAAGCCTGATGGAAAGTCCATGATGTGCACATATTACCCAGATGCAGGTGTTAGAGAGATTCTTTCCCTTTCCAAGGGCCACCATCATTCTTCACTGGCTCTCGGAGTGGAAGGTGGCTTGGACTAAATTTCCTCTGGGCTGCTTTACCAGCTTCCTTTGGAATTTCTCTTCCTAACATCCATCCATCTCAAAACTCAAGGTACTGGGTACACCTGAGTTTTCCCCAGCTCTGAAAGATGAGGATCAGGATGCCAATTGGCTGTGAGTGAGTGAGTGAGTGAGTGTGTGTGTGTGTGTGTGTGTGCTTGCTCTTATTGGTTGGCAAAGGGACACAGGGGGAAACGAAGACATTATTTCTTCTCCACTTTTCTTTCTTAAGTTCTTCAGGGTTTATGGTTACTGCATGGGGGTGGGTGGCTGTTCCATCAGGATGGAGACTCTAAGATTCTAAGTTTCTCACTTCCTCTTAGTCTTGTGTCTCATCTATACAATGAGCATATAAATGGATCCTTCAAGACTTTGGTGGGCATCACAAGAGATGATACACACAAAGCAAAACTACTTCACTTTGTGTCTTAGACTGATCTGAGGGGAGGATTCTTCTAGAGGTGAGGTTTCAAAGGGATACATTCCAGTGAAGGTCTTTTTAGTAATTACTTTCCTCATGTGCTGGGGGGCTATAGTCCAGCTTAGCTGGTAAGGTAGTAGGACTGATGTCTGTGGTGGCAGGAGGCTGCTTGCTCACATCACTGTGGATTAGGGAGAAGAGAAGGGTTAGAATGCCAACACTTCCTCCTGGTCCCATTTTCATTCAGTCTGGAAAACCAGCCCATGGTGATGGTGCCACCCACATTCAGGGTGGTTTGTTACCTTTGCCCCCTGTAGTCCCATTTAATTTTTCTGAAAAACCACTTGCAGACATGCCCAGAAGTGTGCCTTACTAATGCCTTAAAAGTTTTTTTTTTAATATAATCAACTTCAGAATTGAAATTAATGATCTCAGGCAGTAAGGAAACAAACTTGTATAAGAAGCTCAGAAGGGTGGTCATCATCTGGTCTTCATCCTGTCCTAATGCAGAGTTCTGAGCATTGATTACATCTCTGAGCTGGTCTCAAGCTGTGACACAGGTTTGGCCTTCTATATTCTTATGGTAATTAGTCATTGAAAATGGGCTGAGGCAGCGGGCTGTGGGCTGCGGGGAGAATTCACACTGGAGACACAGCTCCCATTCAGTTGTCCACAGAAGAAGATGACTGTGAGTCATGAGTGACCAGTGTTCACAGCAGCTGGGGGACGTGTACACCTGCTGGTAAAGGAAATCTGGGCAAGGGACCAATGGTATCCAGTATACCAGGATGGATACAATCTGGTTGCAAAAGAAGTGGGAGATAGGATTCTGGATTAACTCTAGGTTACTCTAGGATTAACTCTAGATATGCAGTTGAAGTAGTGTTTGAACAACTTGCCCAATGTCTGCCAGGAGACAGGCGTTTGAGAGGGAAAGAGGAGGTAAACTTCCTACCTCTTACAATGAAGGTATTCACATTATCATAGTTTTCTTAAAAAGTGGAAACATGGGGAAATGGGGTAAGAAGCCCCAACATTCACAGAGGAACTATTTGCAGTTGATCACTGCTGGGTGACGGAGAGTTGGTCTTCTTTAAGGGAGTGATACTAGATAGGCTAACCAGGCTCCAGGGGATGAACTCACACTGAAGGACATCTTGGGACACAAACTTGACTCCATAGACATTAATATATATGACACAATGCATGAAATCTGGTGTGGGGGAGTTACGGAGGGAGTGCAGATAGGGGAGAGGGTCTAAATATGATTAAGATGTCATTGTATGAAATGAACAAAAATTCAATAACGATGTATGTATAAAAAGGCAGAAACATGCCTTATTGAGACCTAACCAATGTGAACACATCACATACTCCTCTTTTTTTTGAGGCTATTTTCTTTATATGCTTGTTTTAAATTACCATATATTAATTATATACAGTGGATTTCAATATTATCTTTTCACACATGTATGCAATGCATTTTGATCATATTCTCTGTTAACCCTCTCTTGTTTCCCTCACATTTCCACTGATCTCACTATGTCCCTTCAAAGAGTTAAGTGCCCATTGAAAATTTAGCTATGAATGGGACATCTATATCACTGCCTCCAAGGCTCAAGGAACATCGTGGAAAAATGGACTGAAAGAATGTGAGAGCCTGAGGAAGGTGAGAGAGGTAAGGAATACTGACTTCTGAGCACGGCAGAACTGGTTCACTCTTGAACTCATAGCTGTGATTACCTGCAAAAGATTTGCACAAGATTGAGCCTGTCAACACCCGGTCATGGAGTCAGGAGAGGTTTATGAGGCCCTACTTCTCTCTGAGGATGTATGTGCAGTTAATGGTTAACGGGGGAGGAAGAGTCATTTTCTTCAGTAGTGTGGTCACTTGTAAGGTGTGCATGCTTCTATAAACAACCACTCCCCCATGATCCTCCAAGAAGGCAAGATGAAACTCACTGGGACATTTTGTGTATACATGCATGAAATTCTCAAATAGCAAATTTTTGAGAAGCCATGAGAACAGAAGGGGTACGCATCCCTCTTCCAACCCAGCCGGTCTCATCTGCTGCTGTGTTTTGAAAACAGGCAGTGAAGGAAGCTGCTGCTGCTTTGTGGAAACGTGGTCCCAGGAACTCGGGGACCCCCCCCCCCGCTTCTCCTTAGAAGCAAATTTTGATCACATGGTGACTATGTCTCCCAGGCAACAATAGTGTTGATGCTTCAGAAGAAACTCCTGAGAAAATGCAGCAAGCTAAGGTGTGTGTGAGCAAGGGTGCTAGAAAGCTCTGGATCTGAGGTGTTCAGAGTTGCTCAACAAACACTGTGCTAGACAGTGCAGCAGGGCACAGTCCAGATCTGTGTCTCCTGTTGATGTATGTTAGCTTTGCACTGCTGTAACACACACCTGAGGTAAATCAACTTGTAGGGAGGGAGGCTTCTCTTGTCTCAAGGTGGCCGTGGTCATTTGCCCACTTGCTTTTGGGCCTGGGGCAAGGCAGCACACCATGGCAGGAGTGTGAGTGGCAAAGGAAACTACTCATCTTGTGACAGCTGCTAAGTAAAGAGAAAGGAAGAGACTCCTCTTCAAGGACACGTCCTCAATGAACTAACTCTCTTCCACTAGGGCATACCTCTTAAACATCCTATCACCTCCCAAAAGAGTCACGGATTGTGTAGCAAGACTTCAGAGCATAAGCCTTCAGGAGACAGATTCAAGATTCAAACTACAGGGCTGGGAAGTTGTCTCAGTTGGTAAAGTGCTTACACTCCAAGTATGAAGACATAAGTTCAGTCCCCAGAACCTATGTTAAAAAAAAAGTCAGGTAGGCCAGGCATGGTAGTGTATGCCTTTATTCCCAGCACCCTGCAGGCAGAGGCAGGTGGAACTCTGAGACCAACCTGGACTACATAGTGGGTTCCAGGCCAGCTGTGCCTATAGGAAGAACCTGTCTAAAAAAAAAAAAAAAAAAAAAAAAAAAAAAAGTCATGTGTGGTGGTACATATTTGTAATCTCACCACTGGGGAGGTAGAAACAGGTAGATCTCTGGGGCTTGCTGGCTCTTAGCCTGGCCTAATCAGAGAGCTCCAGGACAGTAAGAGACCCTGTCTCAAAAAACAAAATGGTTGGTGCCCGAGGACTGAAACAGGAGGTTGTTCTCCAGCACAGGAAAGTATTCTTTATGCAAAAATTTAAGTGACAATTTTGACTGTGCCATCATAAAGACTTGGGAATAGTGTGGACATATACCATTTTGGGGGCCTTAAAATTTTTCTCTGTGGGTGTGATGTGATATTAAAGACGGGAAATTAATGAGGCAAGGGGTTAGGTGAGGTCCTGAAAGATTATTTCAGATGGAGGAACAGCTTAATGAGAATTTCTGAGGTGGGAAAGTCCACTTTGAGATCTGTTTGAGACAGGCCAGAGTGGCTTGGGTACAGACTGAAGAGGATGGTTAAAGGGAAGACATTTGAGGTATCCAACCTGCTGCCCTTGGGCTGCATGCAGCCCAGAATAGCTTGATGTGTTACAGTGCTACACAGAATAAATGTATGTATGTTCACAATCCACTAGCTGTAGATTGGATGCCCCTTGATTTAATATATGGCCCATGACAATTATCTACTCAGTGTGGGCTGGAAAAGCCAAGAGGTTGGACACCCCTGTCAGTAAGTGAATTAGATGAAGGTGAGGGGTGTGTGTGTGTGTGTGTGTGTGTGGGTGTGTAATGGGGTAAGATTTGCAGTTTTTTATATGGTTTCTTTGATCTGTTTTTATTTTATGTGTATGAGTGCTTTGCCTTCATGTATGTAAGTGCACCCATGTCACACAGAGGCCAGAAGATGGCATCAGAGCTCCTGGAACTAGAGTTATGGACTGTTGTTAACTGCCATGTGGGCACTGGGAACTGAACCTGAGTTCTCTGGAAGAGCAGACAGTGCTCTTAACTACTGAGCGCTCTTTCTAGCCCCTATGTGTTGTGCAATACTGGGAATTGAACCTAGGGCCTCATACTTACTAGGCAAGTACTCTGCCATTGAGTTACACCCTGTGCCCAGATTTTCTGTTTGAGAAGTGTGATTCTGATTGTGGTAGACTGGTGGTAAGCACCTGCTTAGTGATATGGCAGACACAGCTGACAATGTGTCACAGCCCTTTTCCTATGTCAGTACACACAGGACTCCTGGACTAATCTCCAACAGTATGAGAAAGCATTATGGGAAATTTTGAAAGAAGGAACTTCAGGATATATATATATATATATATATTCTAAATATATTTCTAATATGTATATTTAGAAATAAATATATATTCAGGATATATAAATATATATATTCTAAAAGATGAATATTAACTCATGTTAATAAAGGGTGGTGTCTCATGAAGGAGCCTAGAGCCAGAATGTGAAGGCTTTTTCTTGCCAAGGTTCAAGAGTGAGGAAAAAAAATCTCCAATGATAAAACAGAAAGCTAGATCTGTGTTCTGTGTGGCCACATCTATGTGCGATGAAGATTTTAATATGAGAAATTGAGGAATAAACTAATCTATAACCAAGAAAACATATAGATAGCACAATTCCTTTAGGAGTATTTCTACATCTCTGGGCTCCTAGAATTGTTACAGAATAAAAGAATCTCTAGTGAAGATGAATTCCTAATACAAAATTATAGACGATAGTTGGGTCTGGTGCTATATGCCTGTAATATCAACTACTCAGGAGACTGAGGCAGGAGGATTAGAAGTTTGAAGCCAGGTTTGGCTACAGAAAGATTTATGGCTAGTCTGGGCAACTTAGTGAGACACTATCTCAAATGAAAAGCATAAAAAGAAGGTTAGAAATGTACCTCAGTGGTAGAGCACTGGGCTAGCATGTGGGAGGCCCTGGGTTCTATTCCTAGTACAGAAAGAAAAATAAATACTAACAACAACAAAACAACAACATAATTACAGGTTAAGTGATTGGCTATTTCATGCTTCCATTTACTAGCTGAGCCACATCGATTCTGGTGTTTCTCCCTCCTGGGACTCAGTAGGTCCATCTGCAATGTGGGGATCATAGTAAGATTTAACCTTCAAGGGCTTTGGAAAAGGTTAGCTAAGCCATGCATAAAATGACAAGTTCATTGTAAAATTGTAATAGGATGGTGGTTATACAAGACTAATTCTGACTACAGTTCTTTTAAAAATTTTATTTTATTTTATTTTATTTTATTTTATTTTATTTTATTTTATTTTATGTGTATAAGTGTTTTGTCTGCATGAATTAATGGCATGCATGTGTGTGAAATGACCATTAAACAAATAATAAAAATAAATACATTTGTTTTTTATTATAAATTCATTTAAATATGAAAATTTGGCATAGGATGTGCACATGTCAGAGATGAGGATGGGAACAGGTGATACATCCAAAGAAACCCAGAGAAAGCCTGGTCTAGGGACAATGGATCCTCTTGGTAAACTTTGGGTGGATATCGCTCCAGGGCTTTGAGCAGATTTTTCTTTCCTGACTTCCCCTGCCTGTCCCTTTCCATCCTTTTGTGTCTTCTCCAAGAAAGACCTCTTTGAGCACACCATGCAGCACCGTGGGGGATATGAATAGCACCAGGGCAAACCTGTTCAGATGGCATTGTCGCTGACTCAGAAGTTTGCTCCTAAGGCAGAAGGGAAGTGCCACGGGATTTAAAGAGGTGTGGCCTGCCCCTCCCCCTCTGTCTGGTCCTTCCTTGTTGGTCTGCTTTTCCTGTCACTCTGGCCATCTCTATCTAGGCTGTGTCCAATAAGGGAACGCCTGAATGGGAGCTGTCAGTGTACCAGTCTCCCATATCAAGGAGGATACAGGGTCCTGGGGCTTCTTGGTACATCTCTGTTCTCTCTTTGTCTTTTGCTACAGTGAGAGCAGAAGGGATTTGGAAAAGGAAAGGTTGTCATTGTTACAATAAAGGAGAGCGGATAAAGCATGCCAGATTCCTCAAGTTTGCGCCTTTGATTAAAGGGGAGGGTAGAAGATGAATTTATCCTCCCTTGGCATGGCATGGACAGTTGATAAAACACACACCCAAACTTCCTATCTTCTGAAGATGACATTAAAATAGACCGTTAGACAAAGTAAACTAAGAGCCATTTTAATGCTAAATATACCCATTCTTATAAAATCTGCTATTTTTGAATTAAATGTTGTGGAAATTACTGAATTTGCATTTAATTATTTTAATAGATCTTGTTTACAGATGACCAGGCAAAAATGAAAAAAAAAAAAAAAAAAGCCCCATCTAATTCACTTTGATGCCCTGGTTGTAACTGTGCCTAAAATAGAAAAATACACTGAATATTTTCTCAAAGTTGGAGGAAAGCTGACTTTCATTCTATTTTCTCTCAATGTCCAGACAACACATACTGTTTTCCCTATTAAATGAAATTCATACTTTTGAAATTGAGGATGAAATATACTTTCCACAGTGAAGGACTTCTCTGGATCTTCCTCCTAAACGGCTTGTAGACTTGTTTCTTGGGTTTAATGAGGGATAAGGTGTTGTACAGTGAATAAGAACATAGTGTTGGGCTAGAGAGATGGCTCAGTGGTTAAGAACACTGACTGTTCTTGCAGAAGACCCCGGTTCGAATCCCAGCACCCACATGGCAGCTAACAACTGTCCATAACTCCAGTTTCAGGGGATCCGATGGTCTCTTCAGTCCTCTGCGGGCCTTGCATAACATGGGCATTGCATGACACTTACTTATATGCAGATAGTACACTCATACACATAAAATAAAAATAATAAATAAAATATTTAAAAAAAGAACATAGTGTTGGTGGTCAAAGAGACCTGGGGTTGAATTAGCTAAGTATCACTGTACAAGTCACTTAGCCTTGCTGAGCTATTGTGTAATAGTTTAATATACAGACACTAATTTTACTGTGTAAGAGACACACATAAGGAAACAGTACCAGATAGGAGAAACCTCCCTTTGAGTTGTTGGCCAGAGTAGTCCAAGAGACTCCCAAAATAACACAGTCTACACAGGCTATTGCCACAGCCCTTGATTCCCTCCAAGAACTTGAAGGTAAGACCCTATCGCTGAAGACAGGACAAACTTCTTCTTGAAGCAATGGAACTAGAACTGACCTGGATGCCTCCTCCCTGAAGAATAGCTCTCATAGTTCTAGAGGATACTATTCAAGTTGCTAAGAGAGAGAAACCCATCAATGTTCTGACCCAGCTGTAAAGCCTTATAACCACAATGACTGGCACAGCAAACCATCTCTATTGGTGCAGTAGTGGTACTTTTATCTTGGGAGTAATCAACAGTTACCTAATTGGACTTAAAGCCAACTTAATTGGAGGAAACTCATGTATGGTACTGTAAACATAGCCAAATACATATGCTGGAGGGGTCATAGATCTTAGAGAAAACCCCAAGGCTGTCATGTATGTCCCTAGACAAATATGGACTCATATTTACAGACAAGTATCCTAGTCACCACTTATCAAAGAGTCTTCTTTTGCAACAGACAGAGATTATTACAGAGTTGCATAACTGGTCCCACACAGAGATTGCCTGTGAATTGGCCAACCCTACACACATCTACAATGCAACCTCTACATCTAAGACTCACAGAACATAGTGGAACAAGGGGTAGAATTAATACTAATGCATCTCTCAACTCTCATCAACAAAGCTCCCTCAAGCAACAGAGGGCCATGATCATAAAAGGACACAAATGGCCAAAGTGTAGAGAATAAGTGTTTACAGAGTGTGGGTCCTTCTATGGACTCCTATATTAAACTCCACCCACCCAGAGCTCAAGAACTATTGCAGAAGAGGGGTCAGAAAGATTGTAAGAGCCAGGGAGGAGGTGCATGACCATATGGAAATAGAGTCCTACAGGCTCCTGGGACCTTGATCATATGAACTTACAGTAATGGTGTCAGCATGCACAAGACCTAGGCAAACTCAAGCAGTCAAAAACCCAGCATAGAAGTGTGGAAATGGACAGCAAGCCCCAATCTTAGGCAAAGAACTATTGGCAGCTGATTACTGCTGGGTGAGGAAGAGCTGATCTTCTTAAAGGAAGGGAATCTAGATAGGCTGAGTAGACCCCAGTGGATGAGCTTGCACTGAGGGTCATCTGGGGACACTAACTTGGCTGGATAGGCCTTAATACAAATGACAGAATGCATGAAATCCAGTGGGGAGGTTATGGGAGGGTGCCAAAGGGGAAGGAGGTATAAAGATGATTAAGATGTTCTGTATGAAATACATAAAAATTCAATAAAATTTTACCAAAAAATACACTAACTACATATATGCAACAGTCAGTATAGTTAGAGCCTAGCACGTGGTATTCTGTTTTTTCTCCTCTTCCTTCTTTCAGTGTCATCAGTTATTTTCTTCCTTCTTGGCAGAGAAAACTTGCTGGGTTTAGTGATTTGTCAAACACTTCCTTGTGAGGGAGAAGAATTTCTTGTATGTATCCATACTTGCTGATAACTTATATGTGGAACTTGTTTCTCAGAAGGAGGCAGGCAAGGGTCTGCCAGAGACTTTCATCCCTATCTTTGTTTCAGGGACAATCAGACCCATTAATCTATAATATGTAAGTTGTCTTTTTGCTTTCAATCTAAGCTGAGAGCTGAGAAGTGGTCATGTATGCTGATTCATTTCTACATTGGCTAGCCCCAACATTCTCTAGTGGTTACATGTCTTAATTTAATGGGAAAGAAACTTGGATTTCCAAGTATACTAAGTCTAACATTTGTTCAGCAAACATGAAGCAATGAATTCTGTGAAGGCAGAAGCTTTGGATGGTGTTTGTTCACTAGAATGCTATCACCAAACACTCCATAAATAGTGAAGGAGTTTACCCTGGAGGCAATATCCTTTAATGGTCCTTAGACTTGACCATTCATTACAAGCCTTCATGGAAGGCTTGGTATCACAGATGGTTGGTCAACCTGCCTAGAGATTCTGGGGCATTATGTCTGGGGCAGGGACCAAGTACATACATTTTCCACAAATTCCCCAGCTGATGTTGGCTTCTGGGTTGAGGACCACACTTTGAAAATCACTGTTCTAGTGGTTAGGAACAAAAGCTTTGGAGTCAGGATCCATATTTCACTGAGGATAGCTGTGTACCTTTGAGTGGACAGTTACCTCCTTTAAGCCTCAGTATTCATATCCATGACATAGGTTAATTATCCCTACGTCTTAATCTAATAAAGCGGATTGAGTGAAATTCCTCTAAAGCACATAAAAAGGAGACATGCAGATGGGAGGAGGCTCTGTTAGGGAATGTGTGGATGAGTTGGAGGGAAGAAATTGAGGGTGAATATAATCATATTTCATTGTTATCATATGAAACTTTCAAAGCTAAAAAAATTATTTTAAAAGTATAATTGTTGTAAATAATGAAGATCCAGGTGTGGTGGTGCTGGCTTGATATTCTAGCTTCTAGAGGCTGAGGCACAAGTCTATGTGGGCTACAAAGTGAATTCAAAGTCATCCTGGGCAACTTAGCAAGACTCCATCTCAAAATAAAAAAGTAAAAATAGGGCTGAAAGCATAGTTCAGTGGCAGATCATTTGTATAGTATGTAGAAAGCCCTAGGTTCGATCCATAGTAGGAAAAATACAAAGAAGAATATAAAGCCAGTTAAATATATGTAAGGGGCTGATATTAAAAGCTCCTGAACATATTCAGCAATTTTTTATTGATGACTCGATGGCCATAAAACACCATCTGAAGTTGGAAATCTATGTCCCTCAGGCCAAATCCAGCTGCCACCTGTTTTTGTAAATAAAATGTTACTGGAACATAGCCACATCCATTCATTAACCTGTCATCTACAGCTGATTTGATGCCTCAGTGATGGAGCTGAGTGGCTGTGACAGACACTGCATGTTCCACAAAGCTCTGATATTTACTATCTTTCCAAAAAACCTGACGATGATGATGGGAAATTTGGGAGCAAAACATCCACACGTTTCTGCCTTTGTAGGACATTCTCAGGGATGAAAACAAATAACAAAGTAAATGTACTCTGTGTGTGCGCGCGTGTGTGCGCGCGCACGCGCGCGTGTGTGTGTATGTGTGTGTGTGTGTGTGTGTGTGTGTGTACTTAGGACTGAATCCAGAGTCTTCCCCGGGGAAGCACTCAACCACTGGGCTACATCCTAAGCCCTTTATTTTTATTTTGAGACAGAGTGTGCTAAGTTATTCAGGCTGTTTTCCAACTCTGCAGCCTGGGCAGGCCTTGAACTTGTGAGTTTCCTGTCTTTGGCTTCTGAATAGCTAGGATAAGTGTGCATGATCACAGCCATCTTTTTTTTTTTGTCTCTTTGTAAGACAGGGTCTCCCTGTAGCCCCAGCTGGCTTGGAACCCCCTATGTAGACCAGACTGGCCTTGAAATCATAGAGATCCGCCTGCCTCTGCTTCCTGAGTGCCTAGGATAAAGGTGTGCACCACCATACCTGGTGATCACAGCCATATTTTATTTTTTATGTTATTAGCATAGATTAATTATGAATAATAATGGGTTTATTATCATTTTTGTATGTGCATAAATATATTTTGGTCATATCCAACCCTCCATTGCCCTCTTTTGTCCTCCCACTTTCCTCTAAGAGTCCCCTTCCTACTTTTATGCCTGTTTCTGAGTGTGACCCAGTGAATTTCATTGGGGTTGCTCACAGGTGTGTAAGTGAGATACAAGATCAGACTTCACACTTTACAAGTCCCAGTGGGCAGCGTATGGCCTCCAGGGGGGCCAGTGTCCTAAGACTGGGGACTCTGGAGTCTCTACATGGATCTCTAAACTTTCCATCCTTGGCCGTTTCCCTTCACATTTTCAACAAGTCCAAGAAGCCAGACACCCACAGAGGTCAGCCTGGTTGAGACACAGTGGGAAGCTGTGGAGACAGTCACAGAATGAAGAACACACTGTCCTTTAAGAGATGGCCCCTCTCCAGCTCTGGCAGGTTGTTTCTGTACAGAGGGATATGAGCTCAGTGTCACCAGAACTGATACCTCAAGAAAACCAGAGACGCAGATTTTAATATACCATCTTTCACACTAGGCTAGTAGTGCAGATCAGTTTTGTTAAATAGTGTGCAAAAGCAAATATGCTCTATCTATTCAGCAAACATATTCTTGGTTTACTGACTTCAGTGACCTGGTGTGTATGTATATGTGTATACACATGCACATGAACATGTGAACCAACTGGGACCTTGTGTTAGAAAATTGTTTCTAGTAATGTGCCCATGTAAGTTGTGTCACGAACTAGAACACACATGGGAGGGCCCTGTATAGTCCCATGAACACCTCTTGGAGGGGCGTAGTCATAACCATCAAGCAACTGGGGCCACATGTCCCTTTGGGTTTCTGTGCCTGGAGGGTAACTTGTATAGCACTGTGTTCACATTCACTGTGTTCACTGTGATCACATTCTTTTGCTGTAACAAACAACCTGAGCAAATCAGCTTAAAGCAGGAACTTTGGCCCATTGTTTCACACCATGGGCTGTTGGCTCCATTGCTCTGGGCCTGAGGTGAGGCAGAACAGCAAGGTTTAGGAACAAGTAACAAAGGAACCACTTCAATTCATAGTGTCTAGGAAGCAGAAAGAATGTGGAGAATGGAGAGGGGAGGAGGGGGAGGACCCATGGATAATATCTACCCTTCAAGGCATGGCCCCAATGGCATACTTCCTTTCCTCCAGACCCCACATCCTAATAGCTCAGTAAGCTGTGAACTCATCAATGGGTTAATCCATTGATGAAGTTAGCTCTCCCTCATGATCCAATCACCTTTCAATAGAACCATCATCTAGAGACTAAACCTTCATTTTGTGAAGTGATGTGGGTCATAAGGTAACATTTTATCTTCTGGGTCTTGCTGTGTACTCGGCACTGTCCAAGAGCCTGAGTAGTTGACCACTCATCACACCTTCTCTAAGCTATAGACTAGGAGAGAGGGTGGCACACCTGTTCTGAAAACAGAGACATACCTCTGTTTCTGTGATTTGGACTCCTTTAGAGTTCATATTTAAGTTTGATTGTGTGGTATTGGTCTTTTTATGCCTGGTTTATGTCAACTAGCATAATGTGCTCCAGGTACATCCATATTGCCAAGGACTATGGAACGAGGAGGTAGTGGGTAAAGAAGTACAAAGTTCCAGGTATGCAAGATGAATGAGTGGTGGGTTTTAATGCAGAGTGCTGTGACTATAGTTAGTGATCTCAGATAATATGTGGTAGGAATATGCTGACACAAGAAAATCTAACCACAAAGAGGCAAAAGAATGTGGAGAGTATGTCAGGTGATGGACACATGAATGAGCCTCATTGTGCTGCTTATTTCATAGTCTGGGTATATATCAAAACATCGAGTCATCACCAGGCATGGTGGTGCAAGCCTTTAAGCCAAGCACTCAGTAGGCAGAGGCAGGTGGATCTCTGTAAGATCGAGATTAAGGCCAGCCTCCTCTATATAGCAAGTTTCAGGCCAGCTGGGGCTACAGGGAGACTCTGTCTCAAAAAGACCAAAAAAAAAAAAAAAAAAAAAAAACCCAACAACAAAAGAAAAAAACATCAGGTTGTGCTCCTTAAATATATAAATTTTAATTTACCAATTACATCTAAATAAGGTTAGCATAAAATAGAGCTACTTAAAACAAACAAAAATCAACCAGAAAAACCAGCCAGTGCTGAGTTATAAAACTGAAGACCTCAGGGCAGTCTGGGTAGCCACTGTGTTTGTCTTGAGCTGTGCACATATGTGTGAGTCTGTGTATATTATGCAGGTGCACGTGTACATTAGTGTGGAAACTCAGGCCATTGGCTTTCATGCCTCATATTCCATCAATCTTGTTTTTTGAGACAGGGTCTCTCATTGATATGACACTCATTAAAGAGGCTAGACTGGTTGGCTAGTGTGTCTGCCTTCTCAGAAGTGGGATTACAAGCATTCACAACAACACCCAGCTTATTATATGTGGATTCTGAGAATCCAACTCAGGCTCATGTGCTTGCAAAGTAAACGCTTGGCTGAAAGAACCATCTCTACAGTCCTATTTATATATGTTTTAGTGAGTTTCTGACTTCAAATTCTGAAGCGCTGACATGACTCCTTTGGGTACATACTCAGAAACGAGATGGTTGGATCATGTAGTGATTTCTTAAGAGAAACACCACACTCTTTTCTACATGTACTAATTTTCATTCCCTCCAACAGTCTGTAAAAGTTTTCTTTCCCTCGCATCCGTACCAGCACTTAATATTCATCTTTTTTGATGAGTCATTTTAATAGTTGTGAGGTAATATGCACAACTGTTATTTTTCTATTAAAAATAAATGCGAAGGGGAGGGGAAAAGGGATTTCACTCTAAATTCTAAATGTGTGCTTCTCTTGAGACATCAGGAGATTCTGGCCACACCAGGCCTCAATCCCTTGGAAATACTGAGAGTGGCCATCTTCCCTAGTGAAACCTCTAGTCTGACTCCCCCCACTTTGTTCACTTCTTCCCTCCCTGTCCCCTTCTCTTCTGACTTTTGAGTTTGAGTCTATTGAGTTTGGAGCTCCAGATCTGAGCAATGCCCTCTTGGAGGTATGCCCTGTCTAAAAGAACATTCATGCTTGCCTCTGGGACTCAGAACCTTGAGAATCTGCTCTTAGCAATGACCAGCTGTGACCCCCGCAAATTATTACTGCACCCTCAAACACATAGCAGGAATTATATAGTTCAACATCTTGGCCTGGAGCAGAGCAACCTTGAGAAGGAATTCCCAGCATGGTGAGGATATCTGGGTAAACTCTGGTCTGACCCAAGTCCCTGGGGTTAGCATACTTCTCTACTAGGTCCATCTGTCCTCATTTAGGGACCTTGCTGGTCTTCATCTCTGAGGGTGGCCGTGGGAGCTGCTGCTGCTCCTGTGAAGCACTGGGGTGCAAGAGAAAGGATGTTTTCCCTGTCTCCTCTGATGACTTAATGTAGCATTCTTAGGCAAGTTGATCACATGGTGAAGTCAGGGTCACAGCTGGAACTCTGGAAGCAGTTCATCCACAGAGTCAGAATTGATTTTCCTCCTTTTGTCCTGATTCCCCTTCCTCCTCCTCCCCCTTTCTCTGCTGCTGTGATGCTTCACTGATTCCCCTTGACGTTTCGGGAAGAACTTAGGTTTTGTGAATTGTATTGTCGCTGTTGATCCCCAATCAATGTGTGGCATCTAACACAGTCACTACTGGGGAAAAAAAAATTATCATGCTTGGGCCAAAAGTCATTTTAATTTAAAGGATAAATTGCTTACTCAATTTCTAGATTTTTGTTCTTTTTCTTTGTGTGTGTGTGTGTGTGTGTGTGTGTGTGTGTGTCTGTCTGTCTGTCTGTCTGTCTGTCTGTGTGGAGGCCATAGGTCAACACTCAGAAAACCTGGATCTCACCAATTTGGCTAGGTTGACTGGCCAGCAAGCCCCAGGGATCCTCTTGTCTTCACCTACCCAGTGCTTAGATTATAGGCATGCACTGTCACACCCAGATATTAATATGAATTCTGGAAATCTGCAGTCAGGTTCCCATGCTTGCATGGCAAGCATTTTATCAATTGAGCTATCTCCTCAGCCCTCAGATTGTCATTCAACCCAGATTTACAGATTGGCAGAGAGGCATGACCATTCCTGCTAGACTACACCTAGAGCAACACCTCTTCCTTCTATCCCTTCAAAAACATCATATCTATATTTTGTTAGGGCTTACAATGCCCCAATCTGTTTGAATACATTCTCTCTTTCAACAACTTGAGGGGTAGTCTGCTCATTTATGACACGTGGTAGAAAGTAAGGTAGAGAGATGATAAACCGTTTCAAGGTGATGGAACTTGTCCATGGCAGGGCTGGGATTTTGCTAGATTCCGAAACCTGCACTATACATTAAAGACGGCTCCTTCCACACCTCCATGGTCCAGTCTTCATCCATGTGCAGTTCCTGAAGCAGGAAGGTAGCTCTTTCTCAGTACCCTTCTCTTAGCATAAATCTGATGATTGACTTTCCTTTAGCCCTACTAATTTATAGAGCTTAGGTTATGCACTGAGGGGAAATGATTATGTTTCTGAGGTGAGTTATTGTACACGTAAGGTCACAAAACATTCATAATATCCTGTGAGCAGCTGAGTGTAAGAAGTAGAGGCCACAGGCAAAGAGAGCAATGAAAGAGCTTCAGGTGAGAATCCCTTTGCTCTCAAACACAGTACTGGAGTGTCCCAGATTTCCCAGGCCGTGGGTACAATGGGTGATAGTAGCAGGGGCTGTCCGTGCTTTTGTGTCTCACACAAACAGAGCTTCTTAAAAGCTGTCCTCTCACCCAGGCGGCTTCCTTCTATTGTGTCTGAGAACACTTGTGGTTGGGCTATTGGGTCCTTGCTTCTGGATGACTACACTGTCCTTCACGTTTTTCTCTTCTCCTTATCTTCCTTGCTGAAGTTTGTCATTTGAGACGTTCTTGAGGGTGCCATGTGTCATTGTATCACCCTGCCTCCTGATGTTCACAAAGGTGCAAATTCTAAAAGATTTTCAGAATGAGAAGAACTCATTTTTCCTCCACTCTGGGATAGCCTCAATTATTCTAGCAACAAAATTATCCTGCTTGGGCTTTGGATTAGGGCGACTCATGAAAATACAGCCTTCAGTTCTTCTATTCACCCCCTCTTTAAATTGCTTGGGGGCCATGGAACTGATACTTGCTCCTTCTACATCTATCGCCTTTGAGGTATCAAGCCTCTTACTTTGTTTTCAGTCTCAGCCAATGTCCTCTTGTAATCAATTCATGTTAAAGTATTGTCCCAGCAGGACCAGCTTACCAGTTGTGTACTTATAAGACACATCAGAATAGCAGCTTGGCTTTAAGGTAAGATATACTAGTATTTAATAGTACGGGCTTGGGTGGGAATGTAAAATGGTGCAGAAGCTTTGGAAAACAGTTTGGCAGTTTCTAAAATTGTTAAATATAAACTTACTATGCAACCCAGCAATTTTCCCTCTCAGGAATCTACCCAAGAGAAATGAAAACATATGTTCACACAAAGACACATCCATGAATATTCATATAAACACTATTCATAATAACTCCAAAGTAGAATTTGTCCAAATGTCAATCAGGCAGTGAATGGATAAAAGAAATGTGGTATATCCATATAGCAGAATATAATTCAGCAATAAAAAAGGTTATGAAATACTAATGCTTGCTAATAATGACCCTCAAAAGCAGTATGCTAAGTGAATGCAGCCAGATGTGTGGACTGAATGGTGTATAAGCTACATGATTCTATTCTGAATTCTCCAGAAAAGACAAGTCTGCAGAGACAGAAGGCAGATTAGTGGTTGTCTATGGCTGAATATGGGATTATAGTAAATAAGCATAAAGTGTCTAGGATTGAAATCCCAAAACAACCTTCAGTTTTCATTTATTAAAAATATAGAAATATATTCTTACAATAGGTGAATTTTATGGTTGGTATAAGAATTATATGTAAATAAAGTTTTTGGAAAAAAGATGTATGAGTTTGGGCTTCAGATGACTTTATCTGATCTCTTACTCTGCAGCTCTGCCATAATAGATAATCTAACTTGACTGACCCTTGGTTTCTTTATCCATACAATGGGCATAGATGCTACTTCATAGGTAATTGCAAACATTCGAATTGACTGAAGCATCAGAAATGTTTCACACCAACAGACTATAAAATTAATGCAATTAAGATGTATTAAAATTGAGCCAGGTGTGGTGGCACACACCTTTAATCCCAGGAGGCAGAGGCAGGGGTGGATCTCTGTGAGATCAAGAACAATCTGGCCTACATAGTGAGTTCCAGGATAGCTGTGGCTAGAGGGAGACCCTATTTCAAAAGGACAAAAAAAAAAAGATGTGTTAAAATTGACATTCACATGCTATTTGCTCACTGCAAGTCTATCTCTCTTGTTGGATTTTGCTGCTGTTATGCCGCCCTTTGTATTACTGACATTTCAAAGTGTACCATAGAAGTAGATCACCAGCAAAACAATTGGACTTCATTTATCTTGGAAGGTGTTTTTGAATCCATGGCATGTCTGTGTCTGTGGGTTAGTGTCTAAGACAAGAGGAGATGCAGAGTTGTTAGGACCGTTGTTGCACCTTCAATCCCAAGTGGGTCCTGTCTAACTTCGTTCCAATTCATCACCCTCTTCTCCCTTACTTACCACAATAGGTCTTCCATTTTCTGCAGGCTTCCAGGATCCTGCTTCCTATTTTTGCAAAGCTTCTTCTTATAGAAAGGCTCAGAAAGACAGGGGAGGGGCAGAATAACCCCACAGGGTTTCCCGAAGCCTCCCAATTACACTAGTTGTGGGGAGACTCCGGAGGAGGAGGGAGGGCTGGGCTCCTGCCAGCAGGATGGCTGCAAGTCTGCGGAAAGAGAAAATAGAGAGTAGAAAAAAGACCTGAACTTTCCAAGCTTATGCTGTCATGAAGAATCAGCTTTGTGAGTTGAGGAGAACTGCCAGGGGCAGAGTAACGCCATTCTTTTGGGCTCCCCAGATTTGCTCGGGCTGACAGAGAACTTGGTTCTACCTGGCTGGGGTTCTCAAGGCTGGAAGCATGGAACTGAGATGCAGTCTTGGGTGATGCACTGGTTTTTGAAACCATGGTCTGGTTTTTATCGTAGATGCATTTCATACTTACTTCTCACCCAGGCTTGACCCATTTCATGTACCTGATCCATCTATCTCCACATATATAATACTCCCTCTGCTTTTATCCCTGAATCCTCATCCCTGTCTTCTTTGTGCATACAGAAATCAAACAGCTGGCTCAAGGTCACCCAGCTGGTGAGCTGCACATAAAGAATCAGCACTCAGGTCCCATCATTCAAGAGCCCAAGCTCTTGACTATCAAGCTCTACACTTCCCAGATATTTCTAGAATTTTCCAGCATGGTAGCACATGATACTGAGTGTATTAGAATTCACACCAGCACATCTACCTTCTTTATGCAAAGGTTGTACACTTTGAATCTCTGTGTTTTCCCTGCCCAGCACAGAACCTGGTACACAACTGCAAGTTTGGTGTATGTTTAAGTTCCCAAGTTAGACTCTGCTTGCCCTACTTCCTAGCTCCCTGGCTTTGAGAGCCCCAATCAGAGCTTTCTAAACCTGTTTCCTCATTAGAGGATAATGACACCTACCCAGGGTATTTGTGAAGATTCGATGAGGTGATAGTGTTGTTTGCTATATGCTAGGTGGGTGGACCCAACCCTATTTGTTTTCAGTTGATACAATTCCAATAATATTGACTTTAATCTCCAGTTCCAAGGAGAATATGACTTTGAATTTATGGCCAATCAGAATGCCACCTTGATCACAGGGATCGGTTCAAAGGTGGCCATGTGATCTGCATGGCCAACCCATGTCTTTTCTGGGACTTTAGTGAGAAATATCAGGAAGCAGGGCATTGTATTCTTCTGTGGTGATAAGTTGAACAGCCATGTGGACAGTGAACTGTTTTGCCACCAAACAGGAGATGATTTTCCTCAGAATGAAGTTACTCAGAAGACATAGAACCAAGGAAAGCAGAATGAAAAAGCATTCTGGTTATATTGATGAGTTTTAAGATCATGCTTGGATCTTTTTATATCCACAGAAACAACATAAATTGGCCTTTTCTTCATTTTACTCATTCATGAACTTTTAAAAAAATGAGATGGGGCCAGACATGGTGGCACACACCTTTAATCTCAGCACTCAGAAGGCAGAGGCAGGAAGATCTTTGTGAGATTGTCAGCCTGGTCTACATAGTGAGTTCCAGGTCAGCTGGAGCTACAGGAAGACCCAGTCTCAAAAGGACAAAAAAATGAAATGAGGGCTTCATAGCTGGGGCTAGCCTTCAAATCTTTATATAGCTGAGGATGAACTTGAACTTCTGATTCTCCTGCCTCCATCTTTTGAGTGCTGGGATTACAGGTGTAATCACAATCACATCACAACACCCAGTTTTATGTGGTAATGAGGATTGGACCCAGGGCTTTGTGCCTAAGCAAACACTCTACCAACTGAGAAACATCCCAGGCTGTCTTCCTGCCTTCTTCTCTTCTCTTCTTTCTTTTCCTTCTCTTTTATTTTTTCTCTCTCTTTCTTTCTTTCTCTTTTTCTTTTCCTTTCTCTTCTTTTCCTTCCTGCTGTCCTTTTCTTAGTTTTGCTTTAAGCTGGCTGAAGTTGATTTTTGGTTACCTGTGAGTGAGATGTATATTTTACACAGTAGTTATTTTTGAAATGTTGCTTTAACTTTGGTTAAATGTTCAGTGAGAGAGGGCGTGAATGACATAACATATGCTTATATTAAAGACAAGAGCTGGATTTCAGATTTAGAAAATATCCAACAATTGGGCAGTTAAGGTGAAGAAAAATAGCCAGGTCTACAATTTACAAGGTAGAAAGCATGTGGGTCATTGAGGAAGACATCTTTCCAACCCTCCATGGTCCTGTTCATGTTCTTGGGAAGAAAGAGTGCCTCTTCTTACAGCTCTTCTCTCAGTTTGATTAGTTTCCTCCACTGGCCTGATTTATAGAATCTGATTTATACATACAGGGAAACAATCAGGTTTCTCAGGTGACTTGTTGAACATTTGAGATCAGTGTCCTTGTGCCCTACAAGTAGGTAAGTGCAAGGAGTAAGTATTGATGGAAAGAAAGCCAAGGTCATAGGGAAAGGTGGAACTGGAAGAGCCTCAGATGAGAATCAGCTCTGCTCTCAAACATGATGCCTGTGCACCCCAAGCTCCCCAAAGTATAGGTTGGAGTCAGTGGAGCAGAAATGGCTCCTTTTCTGGGTTTATGCTTACTCATATATACAGTGCTTCAACCACACAAACCTTCCTCCTGTGATGTTGGTGGTTTCTTACAGTATTCTTGGTTTTTGTCAACTGTATTGATCTCAGAGCCATGTTAAAAATTCAAAAGAGCCTGGTGTGGTGGCACATACGTTTTATCTCAGCATTTGGGAGGCAGAAGCAAGCACATCTCTTGACATCAAGGCCAGCCTGGTCTACATAGTAAGTTCCAGGTCAGCAGGGGCTACGGGAAGACCTTGTCTCAAAAAAAACCAAACCAAACAAAAACAAAAATACCAAAAGAACTACTTTGAGTCAGGATGAATGGTATTGAGCCTGAGTGATTTTCTTGTTGGAGAGCCACAGTGGAGGTGACTGGGGAGACTGACCAGGTAGCATGGGGCCAGGTCATCAAGAGCTTTAACTGCCATGAGAATGCATGTTCTAAATGATTAAACTCTTGGCCAATAGACCAGTGGAAGAGGGTGTGAAGTCCAGAATAAACCAGATTGGAAAGGGAAGAGCATAGCACAAGCCATATACACAGTAAGTCCTACAAATATAAGAACATGTTGGATTTGATCATTTTTAAGGCACTGAGCCTGACAGCTATGGTCTTACACTGTCCTATTTCATTAATTTCACACATCCTGTCAAGTAATATTTATGGAGCATGTGTTACCCGCCAAACACTCTACAAAGCACTTGAGATTCGGTATGTGAGAAAGAGAAAGATCCTTGGCTATTTTAGTGTACATGTTCTCATGAGTGAAGCAGGAGTCATGTTATATGGTGAGCAGAGCGGTGAGCTCAATCTTGCCTGGATTCAGAGACACCTAGGAGATTAGTAAAGCACACCACTGGGTGTGCCTGTGAGGTTGTTTAATTGTATCCTGAGCAGGCTGACGTTATCAGAGCTCTAACCCACTGATGGATTCAAAATTTGAATAGACCTTTGGGAGGTGGTAGACCTGTGGAAGGTAGGGCCTGATTGGAGGAAGTGTTGTTGGAAGTATGATTTTGGAGGTTATGTCTTGCTTTGGCCTCTTCCTGTTACTCTCTCTGATCCCTGGTTGCTATCAGGTGGGAAGCTTCCTCTACTGCTTTGTCCCACCTGCCTTGATAGTCTGTCTCTGTTCAGGCCCAGAGCAGTGGATTCAGCTCAGTGGACCTAGACTCCTGAAATCAGGAGTTGAGGTAAATTCTACCTCCTCCTCCTTTGAAGTTATTTCTCTCAGGTATTTGTCACAACGATGAAAACTAACATGAAAGTTAAAAATAAAAGCAATTTGGGCCAGAGGACAGGAAGCAGAAAAGGAGGTATCATTGAGGAGGGTGGAGAAATAAAATTGCTTTAAAAACCAAGTCTGTTATTGTTTGTTCAAGACACAAGAGCATATACTCCCTAAATTCTGGGAAATGTTTATAATGTAATTCTAGATGGAAAAGAAAATCTCACAGGAATTAGAAAGCAGATTAGGACAGAGAAAATTGCTTTTTACCTCTAGGGAAATCTTGAATCTGATCCAATATTTATTTATTTATTTTTATTTATTTATTTATTTATTTATTTATTTATTTATTGACTCATAACTGCTTATAACAAAAGTGAATATCCTGAACTTGTTTAGTGCTTCTTCCTTGGGTGTTAAGGTCTGAATTTGAAATGTTTATACAGGCTCATGTTTTTCATCCTTGGCCGCCAGATGATGGTACTATTTTGGTAAGGTGTGGAACCTTTAGGCGTTGGGGTCTTATTGGAGGAAGCAGGTCATTAGGAGGTGGGTCTTTAAGGGTACTTTCTGTACTGACCTTTGCTTCCTTATCTGCTGTGATGAGAGGAGCTTCTCCCACATGCTCCCACCACCATGAGCTGGTCCCCCATTCCTTCCCTGCCATGATGCATTGAGCCAAATAAATCTCTCCTCCCTTAGCTATGTCCTTCAGGTGTTGTGGTCACAGCAACACAAAAAGAACCAATATACTAGGTGTTATCGAGGAGGAAATAAACTTTCAATGCTTTTCCTGGAATGTAGTAATCTGAATATAACCTCCTGGAGTGTTCAGAGGGGCATGATGTTGAATGGGACAAATGACTGTTTTCTTCATATCGGGTTTGCGATAATGATCATTCAGGCTGTCTATTTTGACCTGGTTGTATTGATTCCCGAGTTATTTGATCCCCACCCACACTCACCGTTCCCTCTTTGCCTCAATTTCTCCTCAAGCTCAAGGATGGGCTGGTGGGTGGCAACCTCACAAGATGTTTGATATCCACACAATTCAGTTGATCAAAACAGCTGGATATATAATACCAAAACCAACTTGGAGGGATGGAGAGATGGCTTAGTGGGTGAGAATACTTGCTGCACAAGCATGAGGACCTGAGTTCAGATCTCGAGCACAGACAGAAAACGATGGTTGTAGCTATGCACATGTATGTAACTCCAGTGCTGTTGGGGAAAAAATATGAGAGGGTCCCTGGGGCTGCTTGATAGCTGCTATCCTAGCTCTAGGTGTAGTGAGAACCCTGTCTAAAGGGAATAAGGCAGACAGTGATCCATCAGGACCCATGTCCTCTTCTGGTAGTCATACATGCACGGGCATGTGTACTTGCACACAGATGTGTGTATATACCACACACACACACACACACACACCACAGTATAACACACACACACACACACACACACACACCACAGTATAACATACACACACACACACACACACACCAGAGTATCACATACACACACACACACACACACACCAGAGTATCACATACACACACACACACACACACACCAGAGTATCACATACACACACACACACACACACACCAGAGTATCACATACACACACACACACACACACACACACACACCAAAAAACCCCCAACAACTTGGATTAGGGAGAGATCTCAGTCTTACTGAGACAAGCTGAGGTTCTGAATTTAATTCCCAGAATCTTACCATGGTGGAAGTGGAGACAGGAGGGTCTCTGGGGCTTGCTGGCCAGCCAGTCTAGCCTAATTGGTTAGCACAGGCTCTAGTGAGAATGTCTCAAAAAACAAATTAGACCTCTCCTGAGCGATGACACCCAAGGTTGACCTTAGGCATCCCTTGCTTTGACACACATGTGCACATATACAATTACCCTCATGTGCACCCACTCACACACACAAACATACATACAAACATACATACCTGCACATACAGAGATAGATTCACAACCTCCAACTTCGTGGAAAGTTCCTTACATAGAGTAAAAACACTCATTTCAAGTTTACAACCATTTTTTTTTATGGGTTGCCGAGATGGCTCAGAGGTTAAGAACACTGGAGAGATGGCTCAGAAGTTAAGACCCTATTTCGAATTCCAACACCCACATGGCAGCTAACTACTGTCTAAAACTCCAGTTCTTGGGGATCTGATGTCCTCTTCTGTCCTCTGAGGGCATTGTATAACATGGGTGCACTTATGTATCTGCAGGCAATACATGCATACATATAAAATAAAAATAAAATATTTTAAAAGTCTACAACTAAATTTTAATAAATTGGGCATTATTTTATCTTGGTTAGAGTACTTACTTGTCATCTCCAAGGCCCTGGGTTTGATCCTAAGCATTACAAATAAACAAGCGACTCCCAAAACCACCTCAGTAACTATGAACACTATCCATTTTTGAATCTTTTTTTGTAGTGTCTCATATGAGCTGGGCAAGCTTCACCGCCCCCCCCCCAGCCATTTTTGGAACCCACTTACAAGTTTTAGAATATGGTCTTCATCCCAGTAAGATCCCATTCCCATCCCTCCTCTCAGGTAATCGCTGTTCATCTCCACAGGTAGGCATTTCCTGGAAATTTTATAGAAATGAGTCATGCTACATGTGGTACATCTGTCTTCTTTGCCGTCACATAATGTTTTGAGATTCATCTATGTTGTAGTATGAATAGAATCTTTCTCTTATTTGTGAATAACATTCCATTACATGGACAGCCCACTTCATTAACCAGGTAGGGGGAGTTTGAGTCTCTTTGCAGTTGTGGGATAGCGGAAGTGATGCTGCTATGAATATTGTCATGCACGTCTTTGTGTGGCGATATGTCTTCAGTGCTCTGAGGTAGTCAACTGAAAAAGAAGCAATTCTATGTTGTGTCAAAATGTTCTTTCTAGATGGGCGCGATGGGACATACCTGTAATCCCAGCACTCTTGAGACTGAGAGAGGAGGACTGTGTTTGAGGGTAGCCTGGAATACACAGTACATTCAAGTCTGGCTTAGGATACAGACAGAACTCCTATTCAACAACCAGCACAACAAAACCAAAACAGCAGTCTTTGCAGCCTTATCAAAGGCTGTGGCCCAGCATCCTCATGGCTCCAGATGCTCTCTGCACATGGGTACAGCTGGGTGTGTAGCTGCAGTTCATATTCTGCCATCTTAGCCGTTTGCTGGAGTGGTTCCATCCACCAGTCATGCCTCCAACTGTTGCCTCTCTGCCACAGCCGCCCTGAGGAACAGGGAACACAAAGATGCCTGTGGCTGTCTGAACTTGGCTTTTTCTCCATCAGAGACAGGTGCAATGACTGTAAAAGCAGCTGCAATTTTCCCTGCTGAAAAGGGCCTTTCATGCAAGAGACAAAAAGATGAATGTTGAACCAAAAAGGTGAACTTGGGGAACTGGCAGGAAATGAGTGCAGTGTTTCCTCCTGGTTTCCCTGGGACGAGTGAGTTTGTGTTGAGAAGCAGCACCTTTTCAGTCTCTCTGACTGCTTGAATCTGTTGCAGTGTCCGGAGGCTCACAGAAGACAGACCTGAAACTTAAGCAAAAATCGAAGGTGGTTAGAGATGCAGAAACAACCTTCTGATGGTGTGACAGGCCAATGAGGTCAGTCAGTCAAAGAACTGTGATGTACGCACAGCCTGTAATCACAGAGTGACACGTGGTCTTGTTCTTCCCCTGGGAGAGTGGGGAATCTGGTCCCAAACAGATGCTACTGAATTGAACCTTTGTATGTCTAGAAGATGAGTGATCCGTTTAAACTGAACAGATGCCAATGTTATAGGGCTCGTTACTCATAAGTGATCGTGCCTTCATGGGCCTGAAGGTATTAAAAAATATTGAAGACTTTGCTCCCAAGAGTTTTGTATTGCCTGTAAGGAAGGCATCCCAGAAGCAGTCATGCAAAAAAAAATGTTCTTCTTTTACTTAAGAAGGTGATCTTGGGCATCAGACTACCTGAATTTAAATCCTGGTTGAAGAAGATTATTGGACAGTTTATTTACCTTCTCTGTGCTTTGGTTTATCTCTAAAGTGGGACTGACTATGGTATCTTCCTGTCTTTGAGATAATCTATATAATTAATTTCATGCTGCAATTAAATTTTTTTGTCTCAAGAAAATTGCAAAAATTCAATAAAATAATTAAAAAAAATTAAGTTTCCATTCTACCAGGTGAGTGGAATTTGAATCCTGGATTATTCCAGATAATCCCAGGAAATGCAATATTGCCTCTCCCCAGTGATTTTGGTGTTGTAAACATGTGGTAGAATCATGTCAGAAAGAGACAAGGAAGAAGGAGAAAACGAAGCAAGAACAAAGATTGTTCCTGGATGGCGAGGCACCACCTGGACTTTAGTTGTCTCCTGTTCAGAACGGTGTCATTGGAGTCCATTTCATTTTGTATTTGTTCTTAAGAGTATTGAAACAGAGGTTAAGAAGCTTGCCTAAAGATGCATAGCCAGGAACTGCATCTGGGATTGGGTCTCCCTGACTTCAGGGCTGTTGCAGCAAGAACAAAGATTGTTCCTGGATGGCGAGGCACCACCTGGACTTTAGTTGTCTCCTGTTCAGAACGGTGTCATTGGAGTCCATTTCATTTTGTATTTGTTCTTAAGAGTATTGAAACAGAGGTTAAGAAGCTTGCCTAAAGATGCATAGCCAGGAACTGCATCTGGGATTGGGTCTCCCTGACTTCAGGGCTGTTGCCTTTTTCCTTTCTCTCTCTCTCTCTCTCTCTCTCTCTCTCTCTCTCTTTTGGCTTCCTTCCACCTCTCCCTTTCTCCCTCAATCCTTCCCTCCCTCCCTCCCTTCCTCTCTCATCCCCCCTCCTTTTCCCTCTGTCCCTCCATCCCTCCCTTCATTCTTTCTTCTCTCCCTCCTTCTTTTCTCTCTCCCCCCGCTTTGTTTTTTCAAAACAGGGTTTTGCTATGTAACCCAGACTGTCCTTGAATCTGTTTTCCTGACTCATTTTCCCGAGGTCCTTGGGGTAGCAAGCTTGTACCACCACACATGGCTTGTCGTTTGTTTTCTAAAGGAGATCCCCAAACCCATTCCATTTAAGCCCAGATGGTCCATCATGAACAAACAAAGGAATAAGTTTTTAATTTTGCTTCGTGTTTTTAAGAGAGTGGACTATATTCGCTCTGTGATTAATCAGACAGTCAGATGCCAAATAAAACTTTAGTTCTTGCTGAATTTGAAAAACAATCTGGTGTTTTGGTTAATAAGAGATATTCAATGCATATGTACTGAGTTGCAGGAATGAGGGGGAGAGAGAAGGAAAAGGTTTCGGGTTTTTCTTTGCTACCCATACCTTACAGGAGTACGATATTATGGGGCTGTACCAGGCTGTGTGTTCCAACCTTTTGACACTGACTATCATCTTCACAGGTCACACTTGAGAACTGCACAGCTGAGTCACAAAAAAGAATTCAAAAGAATCTAAAAAGTAAGTTTAGGATGTTTGTGTTGGGCCACATTTGTAGCTATCCCGGTATCATGGAGCTCACAGGTCATGCATGGGCTGGACACACCTAGCAGACTTTTCTCAAGGAATATTTTTCACATATGTGTCCTAGAGCCCCACTTTAGATCTACTGCATCAGAGTTCCTGGGGTCAGTTCTAGACACCCCAGCAGGAGCGGGTGATATGTGCCCCACCTCTCATGGAAGGCCTTGAGGCAATGAGTTCTTTTGTTTGTTTTGTTATTTGAGACAATACCCCATGTTGTCCAGGCTGGCCTTGAACTCATTATGTAGCTGAGGATGACCTTGAACTATAGATCCTCCTGTCTCTACCTTCAGAGTGCTGGGATTACAGGCATGCACCATCACCCTCAGTTTTATGCAGTGTCGAAAGCACTCTACCGGCTGAGCCACACTCCCAGGGGGGCAATGAGCTTTTTAAAGCAAATTTAAGATCCATATGGACTACTTGCTCTGGTTTGTGTGTTTGGATTGATTGGATGCCTTCCAGTCATCATAATATTTGTGTTAGGTGGCTCCTTTCAAGACCGTTAAAGCACACTCCTGTTTCATGGCTCTAGCTCACCTTAGCAAGGGCCAAAGAATGCGTGGAGTTAACATTTTCCCTTTCCCTAAACCCCATGCTACTTACGATTTGTGTCTTTTCACCATCCTCCTAATTAAGATCCCTGGCAGCAAAGCAGTAAATCTGAAAGCATCTTCCAGTTTTTCAGACCTACACTGACCTACATTGACAGTATTTTCATTGGTTGTAGTGATGATGGCTGTGGTGGTTCCCTGAGGGACTGATAACAGGATAACAGAGCATCTGCTGTGTTGGGGAAGAGGCCTCTTCCAGCCACTTGGGGCTGGAGGTAGAGAGATGCTGCATTTGAGACAGGGCCCACGAGGACCAAGCTTGGGGGCTGCTGTGAGGTCTATACACCCCGCCCACCAGGACAGGAGAGGACCATCTTGGATTTTCTGGAACAGTACTTCTGAGTTAATTGGCAGCTTTCCTTAGGACTTGGCACTCACTGGACAGGAATAGACATTGGAGCCCTAGGAAAATCATCTTGCTTAGGAGGCTGAAGCTCATTATTATGTTGGGTACAAAGGAATCTGGGCAGCAAGGTCAGGGCTAATGTGCTGAATATTCAGCTGCTCCAGGGATCCGGCCAAGGAACTGAGAATGTCCTGAAATTACTGGGCTTATTCGTTTGCGTTCTCTGGCTGCGTTCTTGGAACCCATGGAAGAGGAGGGGTTGAACACAAAAGAAACTGGAAAAAGGCCCAGACTCATATTTTAGGGAGGAAAATGGCTTTGTGGCCAAAGACAACAGGTCATCTAATCAGATTCTCAGTCAATATAGACTCATTCCCTAAATATCTTAGTGGGAATTATTGATCCATTCTGTCATTTGTTCCTTCCTTCCTTCATTCAATAGACACCTTCTGAGGACAATGCTGTAACTGGGAGTTTTTCCTGGATATTCTGGGGATTACCTGTGTTGTTTAAAATATTCCAGGAAATAGATGACTGTTGTTCTGAAAACACGGGGACTTAATAAATTAGTGAAGTCATAATATTCATGTTTCCTCCATCCACCATGTTCTCCTTAAGATATATATATATTATTTTGAAGAAATTAAAAATAATACAGAAATTACAAAGAACTAGATAATAACCACGTGGGTTCTCACTACCCAGAATTGGCCATGAGTAGTGTTTGGACAAGTGACCTCAGATATTACTGCTTGAACATAAGATGCGTGTATAATAGATAGTGTTTAAGTTTTCTCTTCCCCTTTGTCATCTATATCTTACCCTCTACCAAACAGACAATGGCAGTTGTAAATGCCTTATGCCCCCTTGTGCTTAATTTCTCGTGTCTTTTAACTTTTACCTATAAACTTATGCTTCACTAAGCAACATATACTATTTCATTCATTTTGGCTGGGGTGAATTTTACTATTTACAAGACTTGGGGCCTTATATATGTCAATGTCTAGCTAAGTATCACATTCGTCTCCATCTATTGGTCTCTCTCTCCTTCCCTCCCTTGCCCATTTGTCTATCTATCTATCTATCTATCTATCTATCTATCTATCTATCTATCATCTATCTATCATCTATCTATCATCTATCTATCTATCTATCTATCTCTATCTATCTATCTATCTATCTATTATCTATCTATCTATTTATCATCTATCTATCATCTATCTATCCATCATCTATCTATCTATCATCTACCTATCTATCTGTTACCTATCTATCTATCATCATCTATCATCTACCTATCATCTATCTATCTATCATCTATCTATCATCTATCTAATCTATCTTTATCTATCTATCTATCATCTATATCATCTTTTATCATCATCTATCTATCTACCTATCATCTATCTATCATCTATCTATCTATAATCTATCTATCCATTCATCCATCTACAGCATATCTGTTTTTCATTATCATCTTCAATATCATCACAATTAGCATCCTGTATCAATCATTAATATTATCCTATCTGTGTATCTACACTTTTTAAATCTTTTTGCCTGATTTTCTGTTTTATTTTTTTTACACATCTTATATTTCACTCACCCTTTTTCCTTGCATGTTTCCTACAGCAGAGGTGACACTGAATCTGTTTTACAAACCATATGCTTCAGGCACCAAATGATAAAGTTGTATGATGGCTCAGTCAAACTATCTTGGCTACAAATAACTGGTAATCACATCCTACTAGTTCACAGCAGCTAGCCAATACCCTTACCTGTAAGCACTCTGGTTTGAAAGCCTGTATGAGCTGCCCTTGTAATTCCTTCCTGTGCTGACATTCTTATGAACAAAACCCTTTGACTCATTCCCTTTTCCTACCTGTGGTCGTCCCTCCTCAGCAGATGTAGAAATTTAAACATCCTTTTAGGCCAAGTTCAAATACTAATTCCTGCATGAATAATGCTAGGATCTCCAAGTTATGGTTCCATTTGAATTCTCTACCTTCCCCAATAACTGGGATTATATCTGCACTTGTATTTGTGGGTAGAATCCTTTACCAGACTGTGACCTTCTTGAGACTGGGACTATGCTTTACTTATTAACTTTCTGACCTTATTTTACAACCCTCCCTCACTCAAACATGTACATCCATCAATGCCTAAGGAATTCTATATGTCCTGGGCAGGTCAGAAAAAACAAATGGTGACACCTACCTGGCATGGATGTATGGAGGTATAGGGGACACAGGAAGAGGTTAGTTCCTTGGACTCTCCCTCATGGGGTCATCCCAAGGCTTTCCTTTCCCTAAAGGTTTTCCTTTCTCCAAAAGAGCTTGTCAGAGCTCTATGGCTTATGACATGGCAGAGTGACAGAGCTTGGGGTCCCTGGAAAGAGATGAAAGTTTGGACAGGAAAGTGCTTTGAGAAGAGAGGTGTTGAGTGAGAGCCAGGCAGTGTAGAGCAGCAGACAGAATATCAGCTTTGGAGTTAGTTGTCAACTTCTGTGAGCCTGTGTTTGGAAATCAATCTAGAGGTTTGTGCATCTTGAATTCCATTATTCTTGGCACATAGTTGGTCCAATGCAAATACTTATTAAGTGTATGACTGCAACGAAGTAATGTTGTGTTCAAATCCTGCCTCTGACTTTTGATATCCCTCTTAAGATTGGACACTTCCCTGAACCTAGTCTTAGGCTCCTTATCAGAAAATGGTGAAAATAATGTTGAGCTATCAGGATTGTTGGACAAAGGGGTTTCATAAATACATCGTGCCAACACAAATATATGCATATAGAGGGGACACACTGAATGCCCTTCTTAATATTGATTATGCTTTTATCTATGTCAGGGACAAACATCCAGGAGACAGATACATGCATTTGTCTCAATGCTGTTCTAGTTGTGTGATGCTGAGAATAATTTGTTTCACAGCCTTCTGAGCTTTAGTGTGTATGTCTATAAAGGGCCTTGTGAATACAGTGCACTTTTCTTTTGGGTGGTTACTGTGGAGAGATCCCTGGAGCTATCAGAACTGGAAGATCCTAGGAATGGATTCTTCCTTCAGACCTCTGGAGGGAGCATGGCCCTGCTGGCACCTCAGTATCAGCCTTTTTTTCCCATTCAGTTTCTAGTAATTTTTTATGTCATACATAGGAAATTAAAGCAGTCAGTCTCTATGCTATATTCTGGATATGCAAGAATTGTATACTATATATTGTAGATGCTTTTGAAATGTCTTTAAAACTTTACTGTCTCAAGTTGGGAGATGGCATGTCAACCAACAGTCATACAAAAGAACAAGTTCTCTGGTTATACAGGAGGGGCAGATAAAGCGGCAGGAGTGTGGTGTGTGTGTGTGTGTGTGTGTGTGTGTGTGTGTATGTGGTGTGAATGGTCCCAGAAAGGGCATTTCAGTAGAGAGTGCCATGCACAGAGGCATGAGACAGCAAGAACAGGCAATAATTCTTGTCTTCCTGACTCATTGGAAGGTCAGACAGGCTTCTGGACCACTGCTTCTCAAACAATGGAGTGCAGGATGTTCACCTGGGGTGGTTGTCTGGGGTGGGTCCAGAGGTACTACATATCTTAGTATCTAAGTTCCCAGGGTATGGAGGCTGCTGGTCTGCAGACCGCACTTGGAGGAACAAGGCCCTAATGTACTAAAGTATAGAGCATGTTTTCCCATTTCTCCTCTCATTCAATCCACCCCTTAGGAGAGCCAGGACCTTGATTTTCAGCCATGAAATCAGATGCTGGTGGAGGAGAGATGCCATTCTCAGGGTCATGCAGGTTTAAATAGTATCATTGATTTTAGAATCAAAGTTTTCTGATTTTGAATTCACTGTTATTTTAAATAACTCATCACATAATTTCATTATAACAGACTTTTCTTTTAATGATGTATGTAAACTTACACTTGATATAACATGCATGCTTGTTATGAATTGTTGATAATCATATATCACAAAAAGTATTAAATAACTATCAGATAATATTATTAGTTATCAGTAAGTTAATTCATTTAAGCCCAGTCACTTCAAAGCCTCTCAAAAGGTTGGACAGCAATCTCTCTATTTGCTCTCTATTTTTTCAGAGGGAGTGACCTCAAGGAATCTGAAGGTGAACTGGGATTCATCCTGAATATCTTTCCTCCTGATCAGTGCCCTGGAAGACTGTAGTGTAGAATTCATGCTTAGCTGAAGGCAAACATATTACTGAGTTCTTGGCTATCTAGTTATATAATACAAATACTGAATATTGGAAGGAGGCTAATACTTTGTTGTTTTTGAGGACTGTATGGGATTTAAGCACTGTGTAAGTCCACCTTCAATAGAAACAATATATATTCTTTTGAAGAAGTTCTGTGGATGATCTCAAAAACAGAGAAAGAGACTCCATAAAATGTGGGAAAAGACAGAAATACACATAGGGATGGAAACTGTACAGATTTAAAAGTCAGTAAAGATGGTAAGACAATAGCCATAAGAGGGGAAAGGTTGGTTGGGAGAATATCTGCAAGTTACATCAAAAGGAGCAGATTAATGTAAGGGAGGCTGCAGATATGTAATTAGATGTATGAATATTTCTTTTTTTTTGATTTGATAATCAATTTTTTACTTCCAAATTACACACTTCAGATTTCCAGAAAATATTCAAGAGGATTTTCCATAATATCAAAATAAAGGTTAAAAAAGGCTTGAGCTCATGACAAATTTTCAGTACACAAATAAAATTATTTTTAAAATCAGGTCACCTTTAAAGTGTTCAGTATCCCAAAACCGACCTTTTACACTGGACATGGCTGACCCTTCTTCTGATACACTTGTGAAAAGAATCAGTTCTGCAACAGTTCATACCCGTTAGAGCAAATCTTTCTCATGTTTCTCTCTAGTTTTTGTCCCTAGTAGAGGCAAATGTACAATGAATGGAAATGAAAATTATTTTTCTGCAAAACAATCTTCAGAATCAACTAGAATAATCAAAATATTACATTCTCATGAATGAAAATAAGTTGCCTACTGAAATGACAGTCTTAGATTTTCCTGCCTTGAAAATTAAGCTGGCATGGATAATAAAGGTATTTTCTGACTGAATATTTCTTATTTGAGGCCAAACTAGTTTGAATGCAGAGTTGCTTCCATCCATTCAGGAACTCTCATGGCCATTCATAGAGATACAGTGGAAGCTAGTAAATTCTACCCTAGAGTCTTGGAGCTGGTTCTTGTTTGCTTCTCTACTGCTATGGTAAAATACTGACCAAAAGTGACTTGTGGAGGAAAGAGTTGATTTCAGCTTACAACTCCCAGGTCATGATCCACCACTGAGGGAAGCTAGGGCAGGGAACTCAGGGCAGAAATCTAGAGGCAGGAGCTCAAGCAGAGACAACAGAGGAATGATGCTCACTGGCTTGCTCCTCTGGCCTGTCCTCAGCCTGCTTTCTTATACAGCTCAGGACCACCCATGGGTGCCACTCATGGGTGGCACCACCACCGATGGGATGAGCCCTTCCACATCATGCAATAATGAAGAAAATGGTTCACAGACATGGCCACAAGTCAATCCAATAGGGGAAATTTCCCAGTTGAGGTTCCCTCTTCTGAGGTGTATCAAGTTGACAACTGAAACTATCCAGCACAACTGACCCCTTGTCAATTTGACACACAAATACATTACTATTAAACTGTAACCTTTCTATTTCTTGCCTGCAAGATCTCATGTTAATAGTAATACAATATAAAACATAGTACAACTTTAAAAGTTCCATAGTCTGTAAAAACATTCAGATACTTTAAAAGTTCACAGTCTCTTTAAGAATTATCCTAACTGTAGGCCTCTGAAAAATATAAAACAAGTTATATATGTCTTATAGATACAAGTTATATATGTCTTATTCCAAGTGGGATGAACCAGAGCACACAAGCAAAACCAAAGTCCAGCAGCACAGACATCCGGGATTCACTCAGGGTCTTCTGGGCTCCAAAGGGAGTCTCTAAAGGTAGCTCTACCTCTCTGGATCCGCCATCCACAACACACACAACTTGTCTTGTGGGCTCAGGCTGGCTCTGCTGCATGCCTGCTGCTGCCCTTGGTGGTCAACCTGTGGTCCTGGCATCTCTACTATATCCTGTGGTCACAACTGCAACCAAGGCTGCACCCTCACCAATAACTTCTCCTATTTTCTCATGGTGCAAAGCCTCAGATTCTCTCTGAGATCCCTTCAGTTCTGCAGCTTATGTACTGCCCAAACCAGTATCACATGGGCGACTCTTACATATTACCAAGTCTGGCTTCCAGCTTTAGACATAGTCTTGGCTCCCTCTGGACCACAACATCTGTGTGCTGACCCCGAGGAAATACTTCCCAGAAGATTTCACCACAACAATGTTGGTCTTTTCTTAATCACAACTGAATTTTCGTCCCAAGGAAACCAGCATTGATTATCCCAGTAAAGCAAAGGTTTCCCTTCAGTGGTGCTGGGTTCTTGTTAATCACAGTTGATTCTTCAGCCCTAGCTGACCAAAATTCACAGATTCTCAGTTCACAATATCACATGAGTGGCCCAGATAGAGTCTTTGTTTCCCTCTGAAATATCACAAGCCAGGACTCCACAATCTCCATTTCTCTCAACATCATCTTTCAGGTTCCCACAGAAGAGCTCACTAAGCTCAAACATGCAAAGGCTTTTTCAGCCCAGAGTTCCAAATGCTTCCACAATCCTCCACAAACAAAACCAAACTAAACATGGGCAGGTCCTTCACAGTAATAACCCATGTTTCTGATTACCAATTTCTGTCCTAGTTAATTTTTATTGTTGTAATAAAACACTAACCAAAAACAACTTGAGGGAGGAAAGCCTTTATTGTATCTTACATCTTGTAGTCCATCATGGAGGGAAGTAAGGGCAGAAACTCAAGGCAGGAGCTAAAGCAGAGACCAGAAAGGAATGCTGCTTGCTGGCTTACTCCTCTGGCTTATGCTCAGCTTGCTTTGTTATAAAACACAGGACCACTTGTCCAGGGGTGGCACTGTCCACAATGGGTTGGACTCGCCCACATCACTCAATAATCAAGAAAATGCCTCACGGACATGCCTACTGGCCAATCTGCCAAATCAGAGGAAATTTCCCAATTGAGAGTCCCTCTTCCCAGGTGAGTCAAGTTGACAGCTGAAGCTCTCCAGCAGAGTCCTTTGGCTTGTCTGTCAGAACTTGTCACTGCAGGGCTTGTAAACTGGAGACTGTTCTTTCCCTGTGACTTGGGATAAAACTGATGGTCATTGTGCTCCATAGGGTGCACAGGGAAAGCGTGCTCGCAGTGTCCAAATGCTCCCCACATGGTCATATGTAGTGCAGAACACACTAGGGACTTGAAGAACATCTTTTTACACATAAATATTTATGTCAGATGAGTTCTGTTAAGAAGGCGGCAAAACAAGATGTGAAAACACAATGAGACAGAAGCTTGACTTCTTCCAAATATTTATGAGAGAGGCAAATGGCCCTGGGAGTTTGCAGAGAAGCAAGAGAGAGAAACCCACAAGGTGCCTGAACTGTGGGAAGATTGCCTTCTTAGAAGACTATGTAGAGGGTGAGGCTACCATGACCGTGCTGCTGGGGAAGGAAGGGGACTGGAACATCTTGTTTGAGCATTGACTGTCTATGGGAAAGGCAGTTTGCTAAGTAATGGAATTCTTTCCCAGGCATTAGTGGCCCATTTATAGATGGCCAAGAGACAGGAATTTCTCTAAGTTATTCAGGAGAGAGGGAGGGAAAAGAGGAGGAGAAGAAAATGAGGGGAGAGAGAGGAGAGAAGGGAGGAAAAGACAGAAGAGAGGAGAAAGAAGAGAGAAGAGATTCTGCTTGCATCAGTTAGGATTTTGTTCTCTCTCCATCCACAGAGGTCTTTTGATGTCTGTAGTGCAGTTACCTAGTCCAGTTTGGGCTGGAGAGTCATGCGATAGGTGATTAAGATAATCTGAGACAATCTATTTCTGTTTCTATAACATTTTTTTTTCTTTTTGAGACAGGGTCTCACTGTAGCTCCAGACGACTTGGAACTTACCATAGAGATGAAGCTAGCCTCAGTCTCACAGAGATGTGCCTGCCTCTGCCTCCCAAGTGCTGAGATTAAAGGCATGTGCCACCATGCCCGGTACCTTATTAAAATTTTTAACCAAAAACATAAGCATTAAATACAACATGCAAATTAAACAAGAGCTTCTAATAGGTGACCTGATAGAAGAAGAATTTTATCTACTGTGCCCAATAATTTTTTATGAGCAATGTCTGCAAACATCCATACTGTATTAATTACTTTTCTGTTGCTGTGATAGAAACACTGACCAAAGCAATTTATACAAGGAAGAGTTTATTTGAGCTTATGGTTTCAAAGGGGCAAGAGTCTATCATGGTGGGGAGGCATGGTGGCAGAGGTGGCTGGAGGAGGAGTGGAAGCTAGGCTCTACATCTTCAAGCAGGCATAGGAAGCAAGAGAGCAAATGGAGACCTGGCAAGGCTTAAGAATTTTCTAAGCCCACCCCTATAACATGCTCCTCCAGGAGACCTCCCAAAACAGCGCCATCAACTGGGGACAAAATGTCCAAATACTTGGAGCCTATGGGGGACATTTTCATTCAAATCACCACACATAACAAACAAAATAATGTAAATCACATGAAGTCAGAAAAGGGAAGGAAAGGTGTTATTGTATAATAGCATTTCATCTATTCCTGCTCAAAATTATTTCACAGTGCACAGTATTGCTGTGATTGTAGATCACTGCATTAACCCCCTCCCCCACACATGGATGGACAGAGCTATATAAAAGGCATATTTAGCATTCTTCTCTCTCAATCTGTTTCCTCTTTGGGTGGAATGGTGATAACAGTAGAGTTCCATGGAATTATCTGAAGATCAAGCAAGATGGTCCATGTAAGATACTTCTGTGCTTAGTGTGTCAGGGGCTGTCTGTCCATGCTAGGTGTTGCTACCAAAGTTTTCATTAATAGCTAAAACAGCTAGAGTTTGCTGTGTAGAGACTTGCATAGCTAGTGAATTCTATGCACATAGAAGGCTTAATGAGTTCATGTTGTTTCTTAAGACATAAATACACTGGCACTGACCTGGACTTTGAGGGCAGGAGACTCAAGGAGCATGAATCCCCTTGCAGGAGTTTACCAACCATAGAAGAATTGTGTTGCTGTTCAGCCAAAGGTCCTCTTTTACTGTTCCTTTAGCACATGACCATTTCTTGTCAAGCTGCTGAAAATGGTCCTGACTTTGGCCAACATTTGTTTTCAGAGTGACGTAAGGTTCTCATTCTTCATAAACATTGGAGAGAAGGGAACAGAAAAATATCTCTGAATACAGGAACAGGCAGGCTGTATTGGTGATGGAAAGAACAGTGTCCTTAAGAGGTTTGGGTATTTTCTCAAAAATAAATTTGCAAAAGAAGTAAGTATAATGTCACCTAGACTTGAAAGTTTGCTCCATAGTGTGATTTAACCCATTTTCTACAGGGAGAAAATAAGCAAGCATAGCTGTTAGCAGTTGGAGAAAAGGGGAGAAAGATACTGATGTTCGTGAACTGACCATGTGTTCTGCGTTTTCTTTTTAATTTTTCAGTGATACAGAGAATTTATTATCATTTCTGTTTTACAGAGGGAGAAGTCAACTTGCCTCAGGTCATATAATTCAACAAAAAACTAAGGATATTTGCCTAGAGACTAATCTTTAGGAGGGTATATGTAAGGGATAGAGAAATGAAAGCCACATCATTGTAAATAGATGCATTAGAATATGGTCAATTTGATTTTCTGCTCTCATGGGAAATGGGGAAGGAAAGCAGGAAAGAATAGACTTTGTGATTCACAAAAGACAAACTCATCCATTTATCTAAGACAAGACCTGTGATTGGCTTGGACCATGGATGGCAACAAGATTGAATCTTGAGTGTTTAATTTGATCCATTAGTAAGAGCTGCTTGGTGAGAAATTGATTAATGGTGCCTGTTAGGGATGTAGGATGGGGAATAGTGATCTAGTCCTGTGTCTTTAATTCCTACTCATGGAACAGTAAAAGAGCCTTATCTAACAGCACAGATAACAGGGAGGGAGTGAATTCTATCCTTTTTAGAGCAAAGGTACAGGCTGGATGAGCAGACCCTGCAGATTCCATGATGTCAGGTATCATTGGAGCACTAACAGGAGACAAAGGATTTGTAATTCTTCAACTTCTTCCAAAGGAAGCCTTCCAGTCAGGGAAAAGGAGAAGCCCCTTTTCTACAGGGTAGTTGTCAGCAATAGGACCATCAGAGCGAAACAGGACCACATTCCAAATTCTAGTTTGTGTTAGTTACTTTGTTCGACTCTATGACAAAATACCTGACAGAAGCAACCTAAGAAAAGGGAGATTTATTTTCACTCAGATTTGAGTCCATCAGGGCAAGGAGTGCATGGTAGAGTTCTTGGCAGAGACACATGCCAGGCACACCTCTTGTGGCCATGGAGGACCAGGAAGCTGAGAACATAGGACAGAGAAAGTGGTACTGGGCTGTATCCTTCAAAGTTCCACCTCAGGGATCACCTCCACCAAACAGTCTCCAGAATCTCTAAAACAGCACAGACAGCTGGGCATCAAGTGTTCAGACATGTAAGCTTGTGGAGGACTTACACTTTTGATACATAACATGGCTCCATCACTTAGGAACTGTAGGAATTTAGATATTTACTTCCATATTCTTACCCTCAAAATGTGACTACTACTCCTGACCCTCGGTGTTACTCTGAGATCAAAATGACTAAATCAAGCACTTGGCACATAGCACCTATTCAACATATGATTATCCCCCTTTCTGCCGACCCCATTGAACCCTACAGCTGAAAATTCTCCCCTGATGAAGACAGGCTTGAACACGGGGGCCACTGACTCAAACCTAGCTTAACTCTAAGTATACAGGTGTTACAGAGCTCCATTCTCTTGACTGAACTTCAGGGCCCTGTTACCATTAATGGGAAACTGTGTTCCTAATTCCCCTCCTGCCGCACAGTCAATTTACCTCTTAATGCCCAGCAGAGGCAGCAAGCAGAAAGATTGACAACATTGTTCACACTGTTTAAAGGTTCCACTGTGTGTTGAAAATTGTCTAAATGGGGGGATAATGAACAATTGCCAAATCGTAGCTTTCTCAAGCTGGGAGGAGAGGAAGGCTTTGGGGAGAGGTGGCCACCTGATTAGACTTAGCCAGAATAAGAAAGGTTAGAGAAGTAGTGTCAGTTCCCCGCACCCAAGCAGAATCTATGGAGTGTGAAACATTCTGAGCCGGTCACTATTAGCAATTTACCCAGTTTCTTTCTAGGGAATGGTGTGAAAAGGTGAGGACAGGTACAGTTTGAACTCCATCAACCCAAGATAGGTTAATAAAACTGAACTCATTGACACTGACCATCATAGACTAACCTGTGGATTCACCACTGAGAGTGAGTGACTTCCAAGTTGGGGTGCGGTGTCCTAGTGGGAGGGATAGCATCTCCAGTCTCAGAAGTCTGTTTTATTGGCAGTGTGTCTTTAGAAAGGCAGCTTCTCTCTGAGTTTTCAGTTCTTTCCTGGTGAATGAGAAGTGATGTTACCCATTTCAAAGCCCATGTGATGACTTGTAGTCATGATATTTAGAAATCATAAGTATCCTTTGCTAGATCCTTGTTTTGTGATGGATGAGAAATTGTTTGAGGTTCTGTTTTGTCAACAATCCAGAAATCGCAGTCTTGTTATTCACTCAAGGGGGTGGCACCTGGGGAATGAGTCCAGAGTTTGACCTCTGGCCTCCACATGCACGGGCACTTGATTTCTCTATACAAGATTACCTTAACAGGAGAAACTTGCTGTTGGTAAAACCCAGTGTGATGAAAGACTACACCAGGTATTCAAGGAATATTTATTTATTGTTCATCAACTGCCTTACAGAATATTGAACACCCAGGATAATGTTGGACTATTGTTGACTGTTGATCTGTACAGAATGGAGCACAAAGAGAAAATGCCTTCTTTTTTGTCTTAACAATGGTTACTTCTGACTCAGAGATGGCTGTTGATATTGAAATCGCTGATATTTGAAGAAGGGGTCTGACTCCATCATGTGTCCAAACTGGTGGACACGTGTTTGCACCAGGTGGGAATTCAATGGTCCATTGAGGCTTTTGGAGCCTCCTGTAGCCCATGTATATGGAAGGTGACGTCTTAGCTTCAAGGATAAAGCAGAGGATGTCTTAAGAGCCAGCCTTCCCCGGGTATTCCTCTGTGGTCTCCCTGCTCACATCATAATACTCATTACTGCTGGGGCTGCCTGGTTTGCTTTTTTTCTCTCTCTCCTGACCCGAGTGTGGGTTACTTGAAGATGGATAGGCTGCCCATTGCCCTTTACACATTCTCAAAAGCCAGGCAAGTTAGGGGTTTATGAGAGAGAGGGGAGAGAGAGGAGAGAGAGAGAGAGAGAGAGAGAGAGAGAGAGAGAGAGAGAAGATTGAAAGGAAGGAAAGGAGAGAGAGGTAGGGGAGCGTAAGGAGCGGTGGAGAAGAGCAAGTTTAGAAGCTAGCTCCAGAAGGAATTTCCTTTCAAAAGACGAATTTCAAGGTATGAACATGGCCTGTTTCCTAGGAAACTAGGCTCAAGAAGTGAGCTTGAAATTCTGTTCCAGTAGCCCCGACTCTCTCTAAGCCTCAATCCCCTTGGCTGTGAAATGGGATGAACCTAGTTTCTCTCATGTGGTGATTGTAGGTATTAAATCATATGATTATAGTAACAGTTGCATCCCTCAGAGTGCAGGAGGCTGACACTGAGAAGCAATATTTTGAAGGACTCAGGAAGGCAAGGGTGGCTGAATGAGCTCAGCTTCCTAGGCTGGCCCCTTGGCTTCTTCTGTTCTGAGGACTGCAATTGCTGAATTCTTTTATTGGCAACTTTTCTCAGCCTTAATAGGACAGAGTCTGTGAACAGGACCTTTCCTGGGGTGCACACAGACAGGGCTATTTTGAGTTCTGCATCATCAAGATAATTAGGTGCCCAGACAAAGTTTAAATACTATTAAGGGTTGGGTGCACACTGGCTGGCCCTGGTGGTGGAGTCACTTGGGGACACAGCCTCTTCATGCTGCTGTATTTCTGAGACCAAAATCTTGATAACCACAACCTGGCTCTCTGGTACAGAGGGGAAGGGCAGTAACATATTTTGTGAGTCCCTTCTAAATGCCAAGCATTCTATAGAGAATTCCACATTCATCCTCCAATTTAATTTTACTCTTATCAGATGAGTGTTGCTTTTCCCACTTCACAGAGGAAGACATGGTGATGGAGTAATAAAGGCACATGCTTCAGGTCTAGCTGACGGGCAACTTTTCTGGCTAGATGGCTGTATTAGTCGCTTGTCTTTCTGCTGAGACAAAGTACCTGACAAAAACAACTTAAAGAAGGAAAATTTTATATTGAATCGGAGTTTGAGGATAGAGTCCATCATGGTGGGAAAGGCTTGGTGACAGGCGGGTCCATGGTGGTGGGAGACATGGTAGCAGGAGTTAGAAACAGCAGTTTGCTTTCTACTTTTTATTCAGTCTGGGACCCCAGCCCATGGAATGGTGCTACTCAAATTATGGGTGGGTCTTCCAACTTTAAGTAAGCGAATATAGACAATCCTTCACAGACATGCTCAGAGGTTTGTTTCCATGGTGATTCTAAATTCTATTAGTGGACAATCAAGATTAACCATTATAGTGGCTTTGAGGACTTTTCTCTGTGTCTCTAAGCCTGCATGTTGTGACTTGTGAGATCAAAATAATGGTAATACCTACCATGTAGTGTTGTTGAAGAAATGATCATGAATGAGGTAGGGCAAAGGTTCTTATATTAGCTCTGAAAGCTGGAAAGAAGTCGAGGAAAGTTAAGGAATCTTTGTCCTCATTCTACAATTATTTGGACCCAGAGCTCAGACTTAGTGACTATGACTCTCTGAGCCTAGCTTATGTCCTACTGGAAAATGGGTGTGGTCCCAGGTGAATGTGTGGTCTGAAAGTCCCTTAGTTCTGTTTAGGACATGAGCACTTTGAATTCTTAATATACTCTAAAGTTCACAGTACTGTGCATTTAGTTGCATCTCCACCAGGATGCCAGAGGAACTCAGTGTGTGGCCATGCTGGTACAAAGTCACCTTTATGATATTGGCAAAGGGAATTCCAGAATGCCTCTTTTGAGCAATGCATTTGTGTAAATGCATTCATCTCGTCATTCCAATGACACCGGGGTATGGATTGTCATTTATGTTGCCCTCAGATTGCTGATATTTTGAGCTATAAATGTTTTCTGATGTGTGTGTATAGCTGGTAAAGATTTTTCCCATTCTGTAGGCTGCCTCTTCACTTGAACAATGATATCCTTTTCTGTACAGAAGCTTCTTAGTTTCATGAAGTCCCATTTATCAATAGCTGATCTTAATGCCTGTATTATTAGGTTCTTGTTCAGAAAGACCTTTCCTGTGCCAATAAATTCAAGTGTTTTCCTTAGTTTCTCCCTATCAGATTCAAGGTGTGGGGACTCACGTTGAGGTCCTTGATTCATGTGGAAAAGAGTTCTGTGCAGGGTGATAAATAAGGAACACTATTTGTTAAAGATGTTGTACTTTATCCAACATGTATTGTTGGCCTTTGTCAAAAATCAGGTGTGGGTCTCAGTTCCATTATATGTAGGTCTCAGTTCCATTCCATTGATCAACATGTCTGCTCTTATGCTAGTACCATGCTATTTTTATTACTATACCTCTGTAGTATAACTTGAAATATGGGATGATGATAATTTCAGGAGTTTTTGTTGATCAGGATTGTTTTGGCTATCCTGGGTCTTTTGTATTTCCATATGAAATTTAAGATTTATTTTTCAATTTCTATGAAGAATTGCATTGGTATTTTGATGAGGACTATATCAAATCATGTACACGTGACTGGATTAGCATGTCTCTCAAGCTTCATAAGAGGAGTTTTTTTTTTTTAGAAGTAGGTGGTGATTATCACAGAGACCCACAACTGGTCAGTGTACAGAGAATAAGAGACTTCAGAGTGCTCAGCTATAAATGGGATGGATACCTGTATCATACCCTGTCCTTCCAAGGCTCCAGAATCATTGTGGAAGAGGGGGTGGAAAGACTGTAAGAGCCAGACGTAGTGGATGAATACAAGGAAACAGTGTTTTCCAGACACAATAGGGAAGTTGCACATATGAACTTAGTGGTTATGACAGCATGTACAGGATCTGCACAGGCTCAAGCCAGACAAAATTCTAGTATGGGGAGAGGAAGTAGGTGCAATGTTCCACCTCTGGCTGGAAAGCTATTGGCAATTGATACCTGCTGGAAGAGAGAGAGTCAGTCTGAAGAGTGTGGTGCCTGGTAGGTATACTATGCTTTAGTGGATGGCTACACACTCACTGCACAAATGGGACTAGATGGCCTTTTAAAAAAAGAACAAAAAGTTGGGTGTGCAGGGAAGGTAAGATCTGGGAGAAGGTATGAGAGAGTGAATTTGATCAAACCGCATTGTGTGAAATTCTCAAAGAACTAATACAAATGAGGAACAAAAATTGCTTTCTGAGTATCTTTATGTAAGACACTTCTTGAGATAGAGAACTGAATATGCACAGAGTTCCTACTTTTCTGACATTCCTATTCCAGTGACTAAATACATAAAGAATCAAGAAGACAACTTTGAAGAATCCAAATCCACTGTTTGTATCATCAACATTCAATACTTACTAACATCACAGTGAACTCTGTATCATGCAGCCATTCAGGGGACCCAGGCACCTTCCATCTTCTTGCTCCTCCATTCTCTTAGGACCTCTGAGTCTTCTGAATCTGAGTATGTGATGAGGGGACAATTAATGGTTATGAAGTGCTTGGGAAGTTTTTCAAAAGGCCAGGCTTAATGGGGAATCCAACTTCTACCAAGATCCCAGTGAGCATAACTGGTGTATGGCTCTACCTAATAAGGGAAGCTGGTAATGTGGTCTAGTTTCCTTTAAAAAGGTAGCATCCTCTGCTACAGTGTACATAGGTATGGCTAGGTCTGTGTTTGCTGTGGGTTTACATTGCTGTGACTTCCTTTGGAGTGGCTCAAAAGAATTGCTTTCTAAGAAGAGTACATCCCTGGTGACCATACATCTTCCTCACAACCCCTAACGTTCAGTAGGGAAACATGAGACTAGTTACATACTGCTTTTTCTTCCTTTGTCATCACTCACTCCGTGTCTCCTCACAACCTTTGATCTATGCAGTGCTCTGCTTGTGTGTCTCCGCTCCTCCCTCTCTGAGGGAACCTCTTCCATGATTGTGAATTCCCCCATCACCTTTCAAAGGCTTCTCCTGACTAGGATCCCAGAGAGTTTCTCATATCTTTGAAATATTCTCAGCCATTAATAATGATCAAAATGGTGGAGTCATTTAATTTGAAGCAGATGACCAGGATGCCTATTGCTAGACAGTACTCTCTAGCAACAACAGAGAATTTGCACCCATGAAATCTCTATGATGTGGTTGCATAAACAAGACCTTCATATTGATAGCTTCAGTTGAGATGCCAGTGTGTGTGTGGGGGGATTGAACAAGGTCTGACCTCTAAATGAAGAGCCACAGAAGATCAAATGCTACTGAGAGAGAAATAATTGATTTTTTTCCCCTAGGGAAAAGTTCTCTGATAGATTATCCAATCCTAAGTGGTCAGCCCTAAAGGCATGTACATATGAATAGTAATAAATTAACTCAGTACTCAGTAGAATATATATCCTATCTGTATGTAAAAATAATAATTAAAGAAGAGGTCACAAAATTAAGAAGTTGTTGGGGGTCACATGGGAGGGCTTGGAGAGGGAGGGGTGGAAGAGAAAACTGAGACTTGGGGCTGGGGAGATGGCTCAGCTGGTAAGAAAGCTGCTATGAAAGCATGAGGACCTTAGTTTGGAACCCAGCACCTGTGTGGAAAGCTGAACGTGGCCATGCATGTCTGTCACCTCAGTGCTGTCGGTACAGAGACAGGAGGATCACTGGAGCTGGCTGGCTGCCAGCCTAATTCCAGTTTCAGTGAGAGACCTTGTCTCAAGGAAATAAGACTGAGAGTGATAGAGTAGGGCCCAAGACATCCTCCTCTGGCCTTCTTGCTTGTGCACAAGTGAACCCCCCCACCCACATAAACAAAAGAAAACCAAGTTGACTAAGTGAATTTAATAGATATCTCCAAATCACAATGATGCTGACTGGATTTAGATTCATATTCAGTTGTGCGTGTTTCTCTCTCTCTTTCTGTTTCCATTCCTCCTTTTCTTCCCTCTTTTCCTACTCCTCTCTTCCTCCTTTTTTAAAACGTTGTCGCCTTGTAGCCTGTCAATTTATGTCAGTACTTCAAAACTTATATTTCTTAGTACTCTGCCAAAGCACTTTTATATATGTGATATCATTAGAACATGGCAGTAGTATAGTACATATGTAGCAGAGTTATGAATTTTCCTGATTTAGAATTTAAAGAAACATCCACAGTAAGATACTAGGTTCTGTACTAGGTTAGATGGTAAATAATTTGGCTTGTAAACCGTGTAGTTTCTGTCACAACTATTAAACGTTACCATGGTAGCACAGAAGTTGCCCTTGGCCATACATAAAAGGCAGGTGTGACCAGATGCCCATAGACCTTCTTTTCCTTGTGTGTGTGCGTGTGTGTGCGCGCGCGCGTATACATGTCCATGTTTGTACAGATGCTCATGTACCTGTGTGTAAAGGCCAGAGGTTGATGCTGGGTGTCTTTCACAATTGCTTCCCACCTCATTTTTTGAGAGAGGGCTCTCACTGAACCTGGAGCTCACTGATTAGGACAGAGCAATCTCTGGAGAGCCACCTGTCTCCTCCTTCCCAGCACTGGAGTTACAGGCACGCACCTACATTTTACATGGGTACTGGGGCTCAAACTCAGCCCCTCATGTTTTCACAGCAAGCAATTACTGACTCAGCCATTTTCCCAGCCTCCTAATAACACCTTCTCTACAAAATCAGGTGACAGCCATGCTTGGATCATGAGCCGTAGATTGTCCATTCCCACTCTGTGAACCTGCCAGAAGAGCTGAAATGGAAGATATCAAAACAGAAAACTCATCCTATAACTCATTTTAGTAACTAACCCAAAGTCCCACAACGTACTTGTGGTGCGCCCCAAATCGAATCCCTGTTTTTTGCTTCCTAACAGTGTGCTTTCCACTCTGGTGGCCTCCTGCTTTAACCATGGCAGCAGCAGAAGCCTGAGTTTCAGGGATTAGCCATTTGCTCCTCCAACTGTAAACATCAGTGCCTGAGCAGACACCTATCCTGAGAGCTTCCTTCTACAGAAACCTATAGAAGTGCCAACACCTTGCTTTGTTGCATTTTAATCTCCACAGTGATCACAAGACTCTTCCTTTTTGTCAAAGAGAATCTTAAAGCTATACAGAAAACTCTCACTTATTTCCAGTGCTCCAGAGTGCTAATGAATATAGATTTGGAGCCAGACAGTGGAGAGATGAATAGCAGTTCTGCTACTCAGTAGTGGAGTGACTTCAGGAGTCCTGTTTTCCTCATTAGTAAAATGAAGGTAGTAATCGTACCTCAAAGGACAGTGGGATGAGGATTGAGACAGCCGTAGTGTAAATCACTCAGAAATGTGCCTGGCACCTGCTAGGTGTTTATGGCTCGTATCGTTAGTATTTTTCTCAGCCTGGGATTTGTAGCTTTATATGTTTACCATTTTTAACTTCCAGTTCCGGTAATTTGGTTTATTTGCTACCACTGGCATTTTGGTCTGCAAAATTATTGTCATAGGAATACTTTGCACATTTCAGGGGTTTAGAAAGATCTTTGGCCTGTACCTAGTAGATTGAATAGCAGTTCTTTTCCCAGTTGTGACAATCAGAACTATGTCAAATGCTCCCAGGGTCTGAGGGAAAAAATTGCTCTCAATGAGAGCCAGAGGGTTTAATGTTACTGTCACTTCCTTGTGACTGTCTAATTCTAACATGTGCTTTCCTCATAAAGGGAAAAACATTAAGATGGGGTAAGGAAAGATATTAAAAACAATTGTCTCTCAATGGAGAGCTTCTTATTATGATTATTTGAAGGTCTGTGGAGAAAACTGTAGGAAAAACATGGGCAGGTTCTAGAAAACATTTCTGATTAAAGCCGGACATTTGGAGAGTGTCTTCTGACCCAGATTTCTAGGTCTTCTCGATGATGTGGCAGAAACTTCTGTGTGACTTTCACAGTCATTTAGGGAATGTCTACAAGGAAATGATTACTCAGGTAGGACTGTGTCAGGGAGAAGTAAAGTCATTATTTTTCCATTTTTCCTTCAACAAACTACTTTCACAGTTAAGGAAGCAGAAGAGAAATGAGATAACCTCTCTATGTTATAGAAACTCACACACTAGCCCAGGGAGCCTGACAAGAAGAGTAATATATGATCCGTCTCCAGGGCTGAAACTAAAGAGCTAGGTGGGTATTAGACAAGTCCTTCATTTTTCTGGATCTTGACACTTTTATGGAATATGAGTGAATTCTGCATTGACGTGGCCTATTGGAGAAATGTTGAAAATCTCTATCATGATAAAATGTCCATAGAATTATTATCAAATGCTAAGTGGACAGCACTTACTCATCATGAATGCACATAGTGTTCATTTCTCCTTTTCCTGAAAGTATAGTAATTTGGTGAGCAGTGGTCTATGGAGACTTGACCTACTGTCCAGTGGCATCTGCAGAACTTCAGGTTTCCAAGCTCTTTCTGAATCCTTGTCATATCTCTACAGAACTGGCTGCTAGGAGGGGTATAAATGTGTTTCTCTGTCCCCACACCTCAGGCTGAGTGAGGCAAGGCCTTGTGGATATGCAAAATGTGTGATTTGTTTCCATTCTTGAATGCCAAGTCCATCCAGCTGGGTTGGCTGGTTCCCCCTCCATTTTGTCCATTACACAAGGGAGGCAACTTGTCAAGCCAGGCTATGAGCTTTGCCTTAATTGAAAGTCATAGAAGTAATTAATTTGCTGTCTGTCAATGGCTGCATCTCCATCATTCCTATTATCATCAATTCTATCAACTAGTTCATTCACACACTTAGCAACCATTCAATGCTGTATCAAAGGGGTGTGGGGTAGAAATAGTCTACCTTGGCAGGGAAGAATATTTTATTGCTGGTATTGTTTAGAATTGCGGGCACATAGTGAAAATACAAAGCAGATAAAATCTTAGTGATTTTATTACTGTTTTTAAATTTCCTACTGACAATGTAATCATTCTGTGCTTGCACTGGGGATAGATGTCTCCAGCTACCTTGACTTTCATATACCACCGCCACCTGTCATCGAGTATTCACTATGTGTAAGAACGTTGTTAGAATCTGAGCATGCGAAGATATGCTTGAGATACACACATGATAACACTGGGATTAACTGGACTGATGTACCAGGTTCCCTGGGTCCGCCACTGCCAAGTACAGAGAAGGTTGCATAAGCTTTCTGAGGCCCAATTTTCCCATCTGCAAATGAGAGTCATAAGTAATGCCTACTTTAATTTACAAATAAAATTAAATAATGTACATAGAGAGCTTTGAACAGTGCTTTGAACACTAACACTTCGGTATATGTTAGTTATTGTTTTTAACAAGCATTTATTAAGCTTTTGTTAAGTGATTAGTTATATTGTTAGGTATGGGTGGGGAGTTGTAAAACAGTTCCTACCTGGGCTAATGGAGAAGTCAGGATGGGTATTTCTGCCTAGAGAGGTGAGGAAGAATTCAGAGAGAATGTTCAGACTAAATATCAAATATTTAGCAACACCTCTGACTTCTACCTAACCACAAAATGTGTCCTGACATAGCCAGATATGCCCTAGGAGTGGGAGCTGGGATGCTCCTCAGTGATGTGACTGAAGAGGTAGGCAGGGGCTAAATATGTGAAGCTTGGCTGAAGAATTAGAGCTTTATGCCTTAAGGTGTTCTGCATAGATAACAAATATCCTCAAGTGTCTTAATGAACTGAAACAACAACAAACACAACACATGCACACACACAAAACTATTGTAGTGTATGCACAGCTCTCTTCCGTGTTTCTTCGCCTGGGAGTCTATGCTGGAGGAGCAGGCCTTCTGCGAGCCACTCTTCACTCTTAGAAGAAAGGACAGGAGATGGTGTTTGCACATACAATGACCTTTTAAACTTCTGGCCAGAAGCGATACACATCTCACTTTTTCATTGGTTAAAGTAAGTCACATTCCTGAGTCTACTGTCAATGGTGGCAGGGAACAATTCTTCCATGGGGAAGAGCACCAAGCGTTTTGAGCAATAGTTGAATCTACTACAGCATGCCATGGTCAGATCTAGATTGTGAGACACAAATGTAATTAGGTATGAAAGTGCCAAGTCCTATTCAAATAACAGTAGCTCTCATTACTTTTGATAAATAGAGATGTGCTACCTGGATTCTTATCATTCAAAGGACTTGCTGCCTAGTACAAGGACTGTGTTCAGCAGGGAGCCCACAGCTGTGAGTTCCTTTAGGGTTTGCCTCAGCTGGAGAGATCAGCATTATCACATTCATCCCAAGGCATTCAACGTTAATGGACAAACGAGGCAAGTTTATAAAGGTTAGACATTTTTGCCTGAAGGGGGAAACCCTTATAGGCAACATTCATTGCAGATCTTGTTAGGTTATCCCAGACTTTTCAAACTAGGTTAAACTTCAGTTTCTCTCTCTGGCTAATCTCGTTCCTCTCCCTCCCTGTGACGAGTGCCGATTCCATAGTGAACACTTTGAACCCTAAACATTATTGTAGCTTCTGTTTATTGAGAACCCAACCTCTGACAACCTCTGACATTGTTTTAATGCTGATAATGACACTAATAAAATCATTGGCATAACATACCATAATATCAACAAGAAGATTGAAGTACTAATTACATTATGCCCCTACCATAAGCCAACAAGAGGAAATAAGCCAGATTGCAGAATGAGTAATTAAGCAATAGATCATTCCTTGGGGGTTTCCTCTGATAAAATCAATGTTTTGTTCATTATGGATTTTTGTGCTCCTGGTATTGCAGGATTCCACTATAAGGTCCTATGGGAATCAACCAAAAGTTTAAATATGGACCCAGGCCATCTGGTACTGAGAGTTCCTAGCTGGAAAGAGCCTTTAAGAGAACCCACTGACTTTCGGCTACCAAAGTTCTCTAGAAATATCCACCATGAAAGGCTTACTATTCTGTGATCCAGTTTTTTTCCTGAAGAAACAATGAGACTTCTATTGTTCTATTAATCAGAGTGTAGCCGAAAAGAAGCTGTGTGCCAGTTTAGAGACTCAGGTTGGAATTTTTATTCCTCACCTACTAGGTCTTTGGTGGCAGGCAAGTCATTTCTCTGAAGCTCTTCTACAGCATGTGGAAGACAATATTTATCCTACAAGGTTGTCATGGGGATTAGATGAATTCTTCTTTATATACAGTTCTTAGCAAAGTGCATGGCACACAGAAGAGGTTCAGTAACTATGTACTTCCTCTCTTTTTTCTTCTTCCCCCGAGTACAATATACAAAATGTCTTTGTTGAATAGTTTGGTATAGACTCTGATTAGGAGTCCTTCCTACTGACCACCCTATACCATATAGAAAAAAATTATGGAAGCACCCCCCTTTACTTAACAGAATATTTGTTTTGACTAACGTTCTCATTTAAAAATTAATTAGAAGAGTATAAAGGTTTCTTCTTAGGAGCAAGCTCCACTAAGTCAGGGGTGGAGAGCTAAGGAGCTGAATTGGGAAGGTTTCTGTGATAGCATGAGAGCTGATGAGGAAAGGTCAGAAATTGATCAATGATTTAAAGATGAGAAAGTGATGGCACACGTGCCACATACTTTCGATCTCCGTGTCATGTTGGCTTGTCAATAGAATGTATCCTTTCTTTCTTTTAGAAATATGTGAGCCTGTGTCCACTTATAGAAATCAAGTCTAGTTTGGAGTTGACAATGAGTCTGATTTTCTCTGCCTGGCCAAGTGGAATTGAATGAAATACATTTTTTCAGAGTTGAACTGGGAGGCAGACAGTGATACCTTTGACAGATGTGGTTGCAGGGAGATCCTAATATGCAAGTGATTGTAGTTTGATGTCATGAAAAAAAATCCATCCCAAGAGACCTGGAGGATGAGCAAGTGACCCGGAGTTGAGACGAGGAAAATATTATCTGACTTCTAAAATCCGTTGAGTGTGAATGGTGTTGAGTTGGCCATACTGCTGAGCATCATTAGTGTGTCTTTAACTCTTTGAACATACTGTCTGCCTCATCTCTTTGCTCAGGCCTCTCACTCCAGCTGAATCAAACAGTTGTCCCCATGTTACCCATAAGCTTCATTCCTCTCTCTGTGCCTTTGTTCAAGCTGCTCTGTGTGCCTGGGATGCCTTTCCTTGCCTTTGTTCTCATGGTTAACTTCCTTCTGTCTTCAGGACTAAGCTCGGGTAAATTCTCAAGGGCGCTGCGTCTCAGCTGTTCATATGAATCACCCAGAGAATTTGGTTGTTGTATGACTTTTCCAAGGAAAAATGAACAAATATCTACTTACCTCAGGTAGGGAACTAATGACAGACCAAAGTAATGATTTCACCAAAGTCCAACTTAGTGAACCAATGAGTTTATTGAGGTTACTTATAGGTGTACAGTGCCTGTACCTATAGGAACACAGGTGACCCAAAGGCACCTAAAGCCCACCCCAGCAAGGGGGATGATACAAAAGCTGCATCCCTGCACAACTTGCAGGCAGCTTAGCATGTCAGAGAGTCTCCAGCAGGTACATCAGCCTGGTGGAGATTTATATGCTCTAAAGCAGTTGCTAACTGCTTGTATAAACTTGACAGTCTTGTACATTTCAGAACTTCCTGGGATTTGTGATGCCTTTACATCCTGAGCTTCATCAATTTTGTTTACTTCCTGAATCTTGAAATACCTTCCTCTATGGTGGAATGTACCAATTTGGAGGAAAATTCTACACACTCTTGGTACAGCACAGATCCTCAGTTTTTCTTTTCTTTTCTTTTTTTTTCTCATCATTCTTGTCCTTCATCTGTTCTTATTGGATGACAACAACTCTCTGTTGTTAGGAAGAAAACAATGCCTCTTAGAGAAGATGACGTCCAGTGATTTGCAAATGTGTTTCATAGAAATCTTGAATTCTGAAGGATGTTTGTAGACTGGGAAGGTGGAGAAGGGTCATGTTTCAGATCCCGTCGTCATTCCCAGTTCAAGCTGGGGAGGTTGGCTTACATCACGATACTCTCATTAGCCATGAATCCTGAAAAAAAGATGTTGCCCAATAGGATCTTTGTGACCTGCTCATACGAATAAAAGAGAAACGATTCACAATCAGGGCAGCAGTTGTCATCATGTCAATAAGAGTTGGTGTGCCTGAAAAAGCCCTGTCTTTCTAAGTGGTTCAAAGTCTCTCCCTGTAAGGCACCCTCCAGAATTTCTAATAGAGTACATCTCTAAGAGGTATTTTGTTCCTAACAATTTGAAATATATAAGCAACAAAGACAAGTCAGAATAGACCCCATTATTTGACTTCTCTAAGCAAAGCATAATTAAAACCATCGCCCTGGGACCACAGAAGTGGCAACTCTTGCTAGTCACAGCCACTCATTGAACCACTGATTCTGATTCAAGGGAGGTTTCTGGCCATCTTCGTCTCTGTGCCCTTGTAATGGCCCCTTCCGCCGCTAACATGCCTTTGTAGCTTTGCTCTTCCATTCTACTGTTTGGATCTTGGCCAGTCTGTCTTTTGTTGGTAGATGGTCCTCCCTTCTAAGGAAGTTAAGGATACTTTCATTTGTCTATTCAGTAAATCCGCTTGACAAAGATTTCTTACAGCCACTTTTATACACTGGGCATTGGGCTAGGCAGAAGAACCGCAGTGATGTATCAGATAAAGTCCTGTGTCTTGTCTAGGCAAACAGATACCAGTCATACAGTAAATGCAATGATTGAATGTGTATATGGAGGCAAAGAGAGAGTGGACTCTTTTAAAAATTTATTTGTTTTAATTTTATGTGTATGAGTGTTTGCCTACATATATGTAAGTGCGCCCATGTGTGCAATGCCCATGGAGGCCCGAAGAAAGAGATGAATCCCCTGGGACTGGAGTTATGGATGGTTGTTAGCTACCACATGGGTGCTGGGAACTGAATCTGGGTCCTCTGTAAGAGCAGCCAGTGCTCTTAACCACTGAGCCATCTCTCTAGCCCTGAGAGTGGATTTTTTAGAGCAGGTTGATGGGGTCAGGGAAGGTTCCAGTAGGTTTTGAATGAAGCAATCAACAAAGGACTAGGCAGGTAAGACGATATTAAGGCCATGGGATATACAAAGATTCAGTTATGAATGTTTAAAGAAACTGAGGGCATTTAGAATTACCTAGAACTACCGGCATCTAAAGAGGGAAAAAGAGTGGTAGATGGCGAAGATGAACATGCATAGCCAGACCATGAAGATTCAGGTATTATCTGAAGGACCTTCACCTAAAGGATGCTAGGAAAATAATGAAACCTTTTCCAAAACTCCTCTTTCCCTCAAAAGTAATGGTAGAAAATTGAGAAGACAAAAACTAAACAAGAAAAAGCTGCTTGTCTGTATTACACATGGATCCCACCAGCTAAAGACAATCTTCGGCATTTCTACTTATCTTTTCTTCCAGTCTTTGCTCTATGCAGCCTTTTTATATTGTGGAGATGACAATGGAGAGTCCTCTAACCCAAGGGACATGTTCAGATTTGCCTAAGACAGTACTCACTTCCCAAACAGAGCCATAGTTTGCACTGTACCCAAAGTCTTAGTGAACAGGAAATCACTTATTATCTTTAAAAAATGTTTTATTTTAGAATAGTTTGAATATTCTGAAAACCTGCAACGGTGTGACACTTCCTGTATGCCCCTCATCCTGTTTTCCCATGTAAAGTCTTTTCTTGCAGCGAGGTTAATGACCATTATTTTTTTGTTAGTTAAATAAGAAAAGAGACAAATCACAGAAGTCCATCTAAAGATACAGTGTCCAGTTGCTGCCGTTATAAGCTGCTCAGAGTCTCAACGGCTGTAATACTGGACACTGAGTACAAAGTTCACATTGATAACACTAGAGAGCCAGGTCTGCAGATCTTCCATACTGAAGCAGGAAATTAACTCAGATTGTAGAAAGATTCCCCACCGCATGCTGAAACATTTTCTAGTCTACCTGAAAAAACTTTGTAGCAATTCTATTTGAAGCACATTTCTGAGGCTCAGCCTTGAACCAGTGTCCATCTGGAAGAAGTTCTGTTGAGTTGGATTCTAGAACTTTCTTGCATGGGTGTGGCCTGTGTGAAGTGATGACCCAGGAGGAAGGGATGGTATAGCTGGATGGTATAGCTAATTCAGACAATTGAAATATTTGTGTGTGTGTGTGTGTGTGTGTGTGTGCATGTGCGCATGTGTTGCAGATGTGGATTTGAGTTTGGAGGTCAGTCTCTGGAGTTTCCAAGTTCTTGTGCATTTTTATGATGAATTGTATAGGAACACATAGATAGATACCGGAAAAGAAATAATTTATTAAAAGGAGAACTACAGATAAGCTTGGCGGTATGTCAGACCTAGCCTGTGGCCTGACTTTAGGAGAGGAAAGGGTAGACTTTGAATGAATTTATGGGCCCTCCAAGTTCTCATAATTTGGGCTTTTTTTAAGCTTGCTCCCTTGGCTGAAGGAAGCCCAGATGGAAAAGAGTTTGCAGTCTTCCCAAGCTCTGCCTTTCATAGGTTAATCCTCACGGACTTCTTCTCAACCCTTCTCTCTATTCTCTTCCTTCATGTGCCTAACCAAGTGTGCACAGGCTAGAAGCTGAGATTGAGTATCGTCCTCAATTGCTCTCTGTTTATTTATTTATTTTTATTTTATTTACTATTTTATGTGTATGAGTGTATTGCCTGCATCTCTGTAAGTGCATCTGTGTTGTGCAATGCCCATGGAGGTCAGAAGAACGCGTCAGATCTCCTAGAACTGGAGTTACAGATGGCTGTTAGCTGCTATGTCCATGTTGGGAACTGAACCCAGGTCCTCTGGAAGAGCAGCCAGTACTCTTAACCACTGAACCATCTCTCCAGATTCTTATTTTTATTTTTTTAATTTTGAGAATTTTATACATGTATAAATAATTATAATATCTACCCCTCATTTTCCCCCCTCCAGCTCTACCATGTCACCTTTAACATGCCTCTCCCAACTTCACATATTTTCTTTACTTTTTGGTAGCCTACAAAGTCCAGTTAATGCTGCACCTATATGCATGAATGCGAGGATATTCACTGGGACCTGGGGAACTTACCAGTGGTCACCTCCTCCAGAAAGTATGATTCTCCCTCCCCCAGCAACTATCACTGTCAATAGCTTCTAACTAAGGGGTGGGCCCTATGCCTGAATTTTGACTGGCTTAATTATGTATAAGTCTCATGCAGGCAACCACTGCTTCTAGAGTTCGTGAGTGCAATAACCACGTTGTGTCCAGAAGATGGCATTTATGGCACTCCTCCTCATTCTCCAGCTCTTACATTCTGTCTTGTTCTTCTTCCACAATGTCCCCTGAACCTTGGTGGTGGTAGGGTTAATATAGGTGTCCCATTTAGGACAGAGAATTCAGTCTCTTATTCTCAGAACTTTGATCAGTTATGCTTTTCATTGCAAAAAGAAGCTTCTCTGACCAAGGTTGAAAGTATTCCAGACCTATGGGTATAAGCACAAATATTTAGAAGGCAATTTGACAGCTTGGCCGTTTAGTAAAATAACAACAGCAGGTTCTGTCTTAGGGCCTATGACCGCCAAATTCATGGGCTTTTGACCAGGTTTACAGTACCAGGCTTGAGATCTCCTCCTGTAGATAAGGCCTCAGATCCAATCAGAAAATGATTAGTTACCCTATAACAGTTGCACCACTACTGTAGCAATAGACATACATTCCCTGGCAGGTTGGTATTGCAGCATGTAGGGATCAGCACTGGATAAAATCACTGATGTTTTTTCTTCCCTAGCAACCTGCATTGTACCTTCTGACACTATAAAGCTAGCCATATCCTAGTTAGTTGAGGGTTGATTTCTCTATGTCTTGCAGCCAGTGTGTAGTGTTTTTAGCAATGTAGTCTTACCATGTAATTATGGTATGTAACGAAGAACAATGGCAATAGCCTATGTTTTGGAGACCTCTAGGGTCTCCTTCTAGACCCATGTCTTCTGGGAGCAACACTGTCCACCCAGACATGATAATTCTATTTGAACTCTTTTTTAAAGTTGTACTTTGAAATTAGCTTACTAACTAGTGGGCTTCCATAGTCTTTTTCATAGACCCTTAGTTTTGGCTAACTCACCCAGTAACCTCCTCTTCCCTATCTCCATTTAACCCTTTAACCCTTAGTATGTCCCCCTCCCCTATCCCCATCGAACCCTTTAACCCTCAGTATGCCTCCCTCTTCCATTTCGCACATGTTCTTCTATCTTTCCACCTTTTTAATCTTTTTGAGACAGGATCTCCTGTAGCCCCAGCTGACCTGAAACTCGCTATGTAGACTAGGTTAGCCTGGGTCTCACAGAGTTCTTCCTGCCTCAGCCTCCTGAGTGCTGGGATTAAAGGTGTGTGCCATCGTGCCTGGCTCCACTTATTTTTTTAAGTTGGATTGTGACATAATAGGTTTCCATACTTTTTATATCCCCTTCCTTTGAGTTAACCTTCCCCTTTACCCCCTGTGTCTCCTATATTCCCATTCCCTTCCCTACCCAAACATTTTCACCCCCACTATCCCACCTCACTACTTTGTTTTGCCTTTAATCTACTACCCCTTCCCTTAAAATGTGTCTCCCCCACCAAAGTCCCTTTCTAGTTTCCTGGCTTCAGATTGTGCTCCAAGTTAAAGCACATGCAAAACAAAAGATTTGAAGCTCAGATTTGCATATGAGAGATAACACATTACATTTATCTTTCTGGTTGAGTTACTTCAGTATAAGTCTTTCTAGTTCTATCCATTTTGTTACAAACTTCATGATCTCATTTTTCTTTAGAGCTGAGTAATACTCCATTGTGGGTGTGTACTACATTTTTCTTACCCATTCATCAGTGGAGCTAGCTTGTTTCCATTTCCTAGCTATAGTGAATAGAGCTTCAGTGAGCATGGATGTGCAAGTGTCTTAACAGCAGGATAAAGAGTCTGTTGGGTATATGCCCAAGAGTGCCACATCTGAGTTATATGGCAGTCCTATTTCTAGTTTTTTGAGAAACCTCTAGACGGATTTCCAAAGTGGCTGCACGAATTTGTACTCCCACCAACAGTGGGTAAACATTCCCTTTTGCCATGTATATCCATGCCAGCGTTTGTTATCATTTGTAATTCTGATTTCTGTTTCCTCTTTACTTTTTGAGGAAGAGTCTCCCATCGAACCTGGAGTTCACTCACCAATTTGGCTAAACTGGCTGGCCAGCAAGCCCAGGGATCCTCCTGTTTCCACCTTCTCAGTGCTTGAATTATAGATGTGCATCACCATGCCCTGCTTTTTTTGTGGGAACTGGGGATTTGAATTTAGGTTCTCAAGCAGGCCAGCTCTTTACTTCTTTACCGTCTTCCCAGCTAGCTTAATTATTTTTAAAAGTTTTAGAATTTATATTAATTTCAGTCAGTTTAATTCTTCATCACTTCTGAGTGCCTACAGGATCCACTTGTTCTTCGCACTGTCACTAAGGGCCAGAATCTACTTGGTTATTCTGTGACCAGCTTCAAAGAGACACTGTGATGGTTAATCTTCATTGTTAATTTGACTGGATTTACAGTCACCTAGGTAGGAGATTAGTGAGATATACTTCTGGATGTTGCAGGGGAAGACTCACTCTGAATGTGAATAGTTCTATCCTATGGGCTTGGGGGGATGGGCAGAGCAGAAGAAGAAAAAGAGACAACTGAGTGCCAGCGTTCTCTCTCTCCTTCCTTGCCGCCATTATATGAGCTGCTTTGTCCAACATGCCGTGCAACATGCCTCTGAAATCTTGAGACAGAATTAATTGTTTTTGTCACATTTTTATCTTAGCAATGAGGAGAGTAGCTGATACAGACCTGAGCATGTAGGAACTGATGGTCTGCAATACTGAGACCCCAAGTCTGAGTACTAGAGTCATCTGTACTCAGCCTGCTTCTCCTTTGTAGCCTTCAGGCAGTGCATTCTCTTTCTTTGCCAAATAGTCCTGATTTAGCATCATCTGGCTCAAAATGCATCTGCCTCTTGCTTACCCCAAATTCATTACTGTAGTACCATCTCATTATTGCCTTTATTTTATTACCATCACATTATTTTACTGATGGGGGATGTTTCTATGGTGATGCAGAAATCTTACTATTTTGAACCCATCTAAAACACATTAGCATGTAGGTTAGGGATGTTTTATTAGAGGGGAGTTGATTCAGGATGCTGTAGAGAATGTAATGGGGCATAAGGATTTCCCTAGTTCCCATTTTTATGTTTTATGGGAGAAGATGTATTCAGGCAGTGGGGATGAACTTCAGCAGCAGGTGTGGGTGGAGGAAAGGTCTCAGTTCTTACTTCTTGTATTCTAATTAGCTTGGTCACTTACATAAAAATGGGAGTTTTTGGCCTAACACTACAGTGTTATCTTTCTTGGATTCAGAGTCTAACAGAAGAGACTGATATGGAGGGAGGTAAACAGTCAAAATGGAGGATGATCATAATTGTGAGGCAGAGAGGTCAGTGGGCCAGCCACATGGGTCCTCAGTGGGAAGCCAGGCTGTGGTCTGGTCACCATGCTCTAGCTATGCCCCTCCATCCTTATTGTTTTTTGCTCTTGTTATGATCTGATTCCAGAACTGAATCCAAAAAGATCGATGTGTAAAATATCATGAAAACTTTATTCACATTGAAGAAGAGCTAGCCATCAAGAAGACAATGTTGAGAGAGATAAATAAATTCTGGGGGCTGGAGAGATGACTCAGTGGTTAAGAGCTCTGGCTACTTTTGCACAAGACCCGGGTTCAAATCCCAGCACCCACATGGTGGCTAACAACCATCCATAACTCCCATTACAGAGGATCCAATGCCCTCTTCTGTCCTTCTTGGCACTGCACACTACAGCTGTACTTACACACGGGTAGGCATAATGCTCATACACATTAAAAATATAATAATAAAATAAATTCTTTCTCACGGGCCAAACCATATGAGGTATTAAATTACAAACTAAAGATCCCCTAGGATGTTATAATACACTTATTTTGGTCCACAAGAACCCAGTGTATACAGTTCTTCCAAAATATTCAGTAAATTACATTGAGTTGAATGAATCCTTGAAGTTAGCTGTGTTACAGGTAGGGATATTTACACTATGGTAATGTAGGCAGATGTTATAAACTAGGGTATTTTATCTCCCATAAGTCTAATTGTCAGGCATTTATCATTATAGTACTGACCTAATACATATACTCTAAAATATACTCATATTGGATGGGTAGAGCATCATGTCCTAGGAGGGACATGACTGATACATCGTTTTACTTTCTTTGTTGTATAGATGACTGAGCAAGAACCCAGTCCTTTTGATAGTTTAGTATTCTGTCCTAGCCTTAGAGAGGAAAAATACTTTCTTAGTTCTACAAAAGACATGATCTACCTCTAATCTGGCAGTAGGTAAACTGGCTTCTAGGCTCCAAGTTCTTTGGAGCCATCTCACTCTTAGCCGTGTGTATACTGTTAGGGTAGGGAGTCCAGAGATGAATCAAGAAACACGAGCAAGGAGGGGGATGCTGCCAGTTTTAACGGTTTTTAGACCATCTACCGTTAAATGTCTAAAAAAAAACAGTGGCAAAAGACTTGCTATAAGTGGCCTTCTGCTGATCTTGGGTTTTGCTTTGAACAAATGGAGGGCAACAGAAGCCACCACTAAGTGGATTTTGTTCTTAATGAGGGATGTCGTGCCAAAAAAAATTAAGTTTCTTTCATTAGTGAAAATGAGGCTCCTTCATCAACTTTCACATTATACAAAGAAAGAAGAGAAAAAATACAGGCAAAGGGGTGAAGGAGCCTAGACAAAGTAAACAATTATTTTTGATGTATTGATCCCTGAGAGAAGACAGAGTATTTGGCAGAACAAGGAGCATCTTTCTTAATTAGTGTCGTGATTTTCAGGCAGTTATTGAAACAGGGTTTCTCCAGCTCTCTTGTTTCTGTTACTGACAGCTTTGTTGTCCGTGTTTCTCATTGTGTAGTTGAGGATCCCTTTGGAGGGATGAGAGTGGATGAGGACTCTCAACCTCTTCCCATAGAAAGGTGTGGCTCACAGCATAGGATGGTATTGGACTTAACCTTGATTTTCAAGTCCCAATCTGAGTACTTAGTGGACAAATTGAGTCTTGGCTTAGCTTGCTCTCCTATAAAATGGGGTCACTGTCATCAAGATCTTTTAAAGAGGATTAGAGGTGAGGTGTGCAACATACTGTGCAGGCATGTAAAAAGCATGTTATTAATCATAGTAATGACTAAAGAGATTAATTTCTGCAATCTGCTGACAGGTGCAGTGTTCATCTATTCGTTCAGCCAGTGCTGAGGTGGAGGTGGGTTCAATGTATTGAATAGCTCCAAAGGACGCATTAAAATTTTCACTTCATTTCAAATCTGTGCAAAAAGTGGATAGTCGCAATGCTCTTTTATTCCTGGTGAAAACAAAGAAAGCCACTTTGTGGGAATAAATGATATAAATCTCCTAGGATTCTCAACATCTGAGAATAGTGAAAATAAAATTTCCAGCCTCTCAGGAAGAAAATGATACTTAGTTACTGAGCACCTACTGTGTACTAGGTTTTGCTCTAGATACTGACGTTTTATCAGCGACCAAAATGGACACAGCTCAGATACCTTTTTTCACACATCCCCACATACCTAACTATACACAATCACACATTCTTCAATATTTACTGAAATACATCCACTATGAACTCACATCTGCAGGAGCAAACACAGTGCCTGGCACTCTCCTGCAAATGCATCAACCGTATACACCATGCATTCTCCACAGCATCTCCCCCACCCAAGACTAATGCTCTTTTGCCACAGGTATATATAACACACCTGTGGTAAGGCCTTCTCACCCACAAAATATGTCACATTTAACATTCATATCAGTACCAGATCACTACAACAAACCTCAGCTCTCCTTTCAGTCTATATTTCTATGTAGATATCTATACTCATACACTCCACATACATGCATATGACTTCATTCACCCACCCACCTGCCGCATCCTCATTTACACACATATTCTCTTACGCCCTCCTCTCCAGCTGACTATACCATGCATAGAAATCATAGTTATTTTCTAGAGATTGTAATTCAACAGTGAAAAATATGCCCGAGGCCACATATAATCTAGCCCAGTGTGTGTGTGTGTGTGTGTGTGTGTCTGTGTGTGTGTGTGTGTGTGTGTGTGTGTATAGTTAAAAGTTTATGGGGAAATAAACTTCTATTTGCCCATTTTTAGCTTCCCTGAGGTTAAATATGTCCTTATTCCCTGCTCAGGCAGCTTCTGGCATTATGTAACTTCAGCAGCTCTGACTTGTGACGTCAGTGCCTGCTTTACTCTCTGTGATGGTGACTGATGAAGTACAACACGCTTTTATCCACCAAGAGCAGCAGGTGTCCTAGGGGACGTGGGGAGGGATGTTCACGGCCATGGTCAAGGGGTATAATGTGTGTGTGTGTGTGGTGGGAGGGATGATGCCTGCCATCTCATTTGTTGAGCCTCCTTGGCACAGTGAACCCTGCTTGGTAAATGCTGAAGTGCAGATCAATATATAAAACAATCATCTGTCTCTGCACTTGTCCCTTCTTAAATTCTTTATCTTTGAGATAAGGTTTCTATATGTAGCCCATTCTAACCTTGAATTCAAGATGCCCCTTCCCCAGCTTCTGAAGTACCAAGATTACAAATGTGTCCTCCCACACTCAGTTTATTCAATTAATCAAATTCTCTTGATGGGTAGGGACAACTCCCACTGCCTTGTTTGCATTTTTAAGCCTGAAGTTGAAGGGCAGTTGGAGATAGAGCTGAGGGATCTACACAGAGAGGTTACACATGGTTCTATGCTCTGGGTTTTGTTACTCATCCCTACCATAAACTCAGATCTTCAAGTGCAGAGGCAATGCTGTAGGTTCATATGGCCTTTACAGCCCCTGCCAACACATCAGCACTGCATACCACACATACTCCAAGGCACCCCCACAAACACCACAGCTTTTATCCATAGGGTTACTGGGTTTTCAGAACCACCCACTAGCAGGGATCGAGATTCCACTGTATCACCAGTGATAGCAGCAGAGGATAGTGGCCAAGCACAGGGTCAGTATGCTCTGCATCAATGTCTAGCTCCCTCATCTAATGTTAGCTCCTTGAATCTGAGCAAGTTACTTTACTTTTCTGAGCCTTTGTCTTTCTTAAAATGGGGATTGTTGTAAGGTTTCAAAGAGATATGAGCTTAGTGTAGGTCCTGTCACAGAAATACTTGATAGTCATCACCCTTATTGTTTTTTAAAATATTTTTTTTATTTTTATTTTATGTGTATGAGTGTATTGCCTGCATGTATGTGAGTGCGCCCGTGTCGTGCAATGCCGCGGAGGTCAGAAGAGGGCTTCGGATTCCCCTGGAACTGGAGTTAAGAACAGCTTGGAGCCGCCATGTGGGTGCTGGGAATCGAACCCAGGTCCTCTGCAAGAGTAGTCAGTGCTCTCAACCGCCAAGCCATCTCTCCAGCCCTGCCTTATTGATTTTTTTAAGAACCAAAGCTTATTTGCTGTCAGCTCTCCGGTTCTGGCGGTGACTGATTCCTCAGAAGGCCCCACTCTCATAGTTACACGGCCTTTGTTGCTTCTGTGGCTTTTCGAGTACTTTGTCATTGCATGGACCACCATCTTCCACTGCCTCGGATTAGCAAGCTTCTACTCATTCTTAAAGAGTGAGTTTAAATCTCACTTCTCATGATGCCAAAATGGAGTTAGGCTTAATTCTTTTTAATTTACTTTCTCTGCTGGGGATCTAACCCAGGACTTCACCCATGTTAGGCAAACATTCTTACCACTGAGCTGTCTCCAAGCCCCCAGATTTAGGCTTATCTTCTTGTTCTCTCCCTGCCTTTGATACTTGGTACCCTTTTCTCCCAAACTCCATCCTTCACCATTTAGCAGACTTAGCTCTCGTTGGCACCTGCAAGAGGCAGAAAGTGTAGCCTCAATGACATCAGACTCCTCTTAGCTTTGCTGCTCAAAGTTCGTTCTGGGGACTATCATCCCCATTCACTGAAGGATTGTTACAGATGGATATTTCAACCCTCTCCCAGACCTACTGAGTCAGAATATGAATTTCTATAACTAGAGGACTCATTTGCATAACAATACTTGAGAAGCTTTATCTAGGACTCTCTTCCCACCATGCACTGCACTGGTAATGACAGACAGGGTGGCAAGTCAGGTGTACACATGACCATGGAGGAAACTTCAGGAAAGCATCGTATCCAAGATGTAATTGAGGATACAATCTTGGGCTGTCTTTTTTGTTACATCCCCAAATAACCTTTCTCCACTTTAACTTTTCCCTAATCTGAAAATATCTCTTAAGTTCTGACCCAGTTTTTCCCAAGCGAGAACGAGTACGTTATAGGTTACTGTCACTAATTATTATTTACCTTACTTGAAGATCAAGTTTATTTTTACATTATTGTTAACATAAGGAGAGAGGTCAACACAAAAGACAGCCAAGACTGGTATCCAGCCTCATCCATTTTCAGTGGATCACATCCTCCCTCAGTTTGGCTGAACAACAGCAAGCTTGCCTTCCTCTTATGGTCACAAGACCATAAAGATTCTGTTGCTGTATCCTACTTATTTTACCAGTGTCTTTATATATCTTATCCACCCAGACATATTACCTCAAATCCCCTCAATTAGTATCTATTGCTACTGTTGTTATATAAAGCATATTTCCAAATTTACACGGCTGCATAATTAAACCTTTACAAACTCTTGAACTAAATGCATTTTATATGCTTATAAATTAGCCAAAGGCATTTCTCTCATTCAGAAAAATAGATTTCCATGCTGATCATGTCCCATACCAGCACACACCCACTTTACAGCCTTCCTTATTTGCGTCTGATCTCCATGAAGAGAGGGATGTGGCCTTGCTGGTAGTTAGTAGATATCCCTAAGAAACTTTTTCTTTGGTAAATAAATAAATAAGACCTTTGGGTCCATAAATTCTAACCTTTTAATCATTGTATCCTGATGGTTTCTAGAACATAATTTCCAGAGTTTAAATTTGTTCTGAATGAATAAATGCATAGAAACACTAATCAGTTCTGCTGACTTTGTGTCCAGGGATCAGTGTGGATCCCTAGATTAAACTGTACAAGAAACATATCAGGGAAGAAAGCATAGCAGGAGCCTCATTTCATGCATATTGTCACAATGATTTTTTCATGGACATAAATAAAAAGGGGCTAGCTTCAACAACAAAGCAATGAAAATACGCAAGGATGCCCATAATAAGTCTACCACGCCTTACCAATAAATTCTGGTTGACCTATTTATTTCGGGCTTAGCTTTTCTTCTCCCCAAAGTAAAGCTTCCACCCTCTATACAAGTTAAGAGAGGTTGTGTGTGCATGTGTATCTTCCATCTTGCTAGTTTTCTATGGTTTTCTCCTGTGTCACTAGTGGATCTGAATCTATAAAAGAACACACAACTGTGCATAAATAAAAAGGGGCTAGCTTCAACAACAAAGCAATGAAAATACGCAAGGATGCCCATAATAAGTCTACCACGCCTTACCAATAAATTCTGGTTGACCTATTTATTTCGGGCTTAGCTTTTCTTCTCCCCAAAGTAAAGCTTCCACCCTCTATACAAGAGAGGTTGTCTGTGCATGTGTATCTTCCATCTTGCTAGTTTTCTATGGTTTTCTCCTGTGTCACTAGTGGATCTGAATCTATAAAAGAACACACACAACTGTGAATGAATTAAGCAAATACAAGATCAATTGACAGAAATGTATGCTAGCTCCCAGAACCACTAGAAATTCTGGGAACCAGAGTTTAGTAGGGCAGTTGATACAAATTTCTGGAACCTAGAGGTATTTATTTTGGTGCGTCTTGTTATTGAGATGATTGAACTTCAACCATTTTCAATTACCAGGTTATTCAACTCAAACTTCAAATCCAAGGATAAAACCTCAGCCCTATCTTGACACTATATGGTTAGTGTGGGGGCCAGGCAAGGATGTAACACAAATTTGATGGATTGAGATTGTCAGAAGGAACAACAGATGCTATGGTAGGCAGAATAGTGGTCCCCCCAAAGATGTCCTTATGTTGATTACTGGAAACTGTGAACAGGTTATGCTACATGACAAGGGAGAATTAAATTTACAGACATGTTAACTTTAGACAAGGAGATTACCCTGGATTATCGGACAGACGGGTCAATATAATCACAAGAGTCTTTTAAATATAGAAGCAGGTGGAAAAGTGTCAGGGTGTCATGATTGAATTTCAAGATGGAAGGGATCCCCTGAGCCAAAGAATATGGCGGCCTCTAGTGGCCGAAAAGGGTAAAAAAATAGTTGCCCTGGAGTCTCCAGGAAGGGAACACAGATCTGCCTTCATTTAACTTTATTTTATTAGTTTTTCTTCTTTGCACTGGTAATTGACTCTGTGGCCTTGCATATGCTAGGTAAGCACTTTACCCCTGAGCTATTGTCTCAGCCTTTTTTTTTAACATTTTCTTTTGAGACAGGCTCTCACTAATTTACACAGGCTGGTTTTTTAATTCACTTTATAAACCTAGGCTGCATTTGAACTTGTGATCCTTACGTTTAAACCTCCCAAAGACAAGCCTAGTTCTCTACCTACTACTTGACTTTAGCCTGGAGAGCCTTAATTTGGATTTATGACCTTCAGAAATGTCAAATAATAAGTTTGTGTTGTTTGAAGCCCCTAAATTGGTGGGTGGGGATTTGTGACAGCAGTGATAGAAAGTGAACACAGATGCCAATCGTGGAAAGAACGCATGCCAGAAACAGGGCATACCTTTAAGTGTTTGTTTCTCTATTGGGTTTTTTTAATGAGAAACTTTGGGGTTGCAATTCATTAAGAAATGGAACGCCATAACTTTTCTCCAAGGTGTAGCACAGAACTGATATTTGCTAAGAATTGGCTATATGAATTGATAGTGGAAGTTTCTGTAGCCCTGGCTGCCCCAGGTATGGTATGCAGTAGAGAGCCAAGGTATCCTATAACTTGTTATTCTAGAACATTGTGGCAGAATGCCAATAACTTCCTAAAAGGGAGTGGATTCTTCAGAGCTTGCCTTGCATGAATTATTTAGATACAGCAAAGGTATGTCTTGAAGTGCCTCCAGGAGTATCTCCAGGAAGCAGAGAAATGTGGCTTTCTGGAAGGGACCAAACCTGATGTTCCAGGATGTTTGCCAGTCTTCTCTGGAGAGTGGAAAAATATTGTACTTGATGATCGTTCGTTGTGACTACACTACTGCTCTGGGGATTATGGTACTTTTTTTCCCCTCCAATGTTTGGGAATGAAGCATCTCTGGGTATTGGTCTCTGCCCATCAGAAATCAGTGTTGTGATATAATTACATTTGTGAAGCAGATGGATCATCCATGAGCACGTGGCTGAAGCTCCTGCAGCAGTTAGAAGCAACAGATCTGAGGGTGGGGCTCAATGTGCTTCTCTGTTCCTGAATAACAGCCATCTAGCTTGGGCCTCTGATGTTTTTGCAAGGATGTTGGCAGGGAGATGCTGGGGCTTGGGGAAGGAAATAATATTTATTAACTGCTTACTGTATGTTGGGCTCTTTCTGTACCTATCCATTTAATATTTTCATTACAAATTATTAGTGTGTATATGTGCATGATGTGTGCATGTGTACATGTATGTCATGGTATATGTGCATGGAGTTCAGGTGGCAACTTTGTGGAGCTGATCCTCTCTTTCCATCTTTTACGTAGGTTCTATGGATCAAACTCAGGTCACTATGTTTGCATGGCAAGTGCCTTTAACCACTGAGCCATCTTGCCAGCCCTCATTTAATATTTTAGACAAACTTAAGCTATAGACTGAGCTATTGCTATTTTATATGTAAGAAAACTGGGACTTGAAGAAATTAAAGGTAGGGGACTTATATGTAGTTATTAGAACTTCCCACTAAATTTATCTAGTTTTCCTACCAAGCCTGTGAGAATTTTACGAGTCTTTATATCTCCAAATATATGCTTTCTTTCCTCTGAACTATATATCTTTCTTGGTATAGCCAAATGTGAGCAGAGATGAATTTTTTTGTGCATGGAAAACTGAAAAAAAACAATGCATAATTTTCTGTGTACTTTTCCCCTTCACTATGGTGATGGAATATTCCAGAGACAGCCTGCATAGTCAACTGGTCCTTCACAATGAGGATGACATGGAGCAGAGCTCAGAGTTCATGTGTGAAAGACATACATTTTGAATGAAGAATAAATTATCATTGGTTTAACCCACTGAAAGTTTTGCGGTTGTTGGGTGAAGCAGCATCGCCCTTTCCGAAACAGCTGCTAAAGAGAAGACGTGACATCCGACCACTTAATTAGTCTGGATCAAAGTTTAAGCTCTTGCTTTCTACTCTGCAAGGTACCAAAGAAGTCATGTTTTCTAATTCATGATGTGTATAGACTAAAATGTCAGGTGTAGGGTGTTTCCTATACCCATGTTCTTAACTTACCTGGGCCTAGGAAGACAAAGAGGAATACAAGGTTCTCAGGTTTTGTTAACTGTTGCTTCTGAAGAAGATGGCAAGGATAGGGACTCTGTTCATCTCTCTATGTTGCTTATGACACACTTAATGCTCATATTGTAGTTACTGATGAAATGCTTCCAATAGGAGTTATTGAAACAGTGTGAACGAATTGGATGGCAATGAAATTCAGTGATGGGTGAGTAATAGGATAGAATGAGTCTAGATAGAAAAGCTTGAAGTGGAAGAGGCTGAGCTGCAGTGGAGTGAGGTGGAATGGAAGTAAATTAGGAAATAATGCGTTGGACTAGGTCTCAGTGGAATGAGCTGGCCTTTGAACAGAATGGCTTAAAATGGCATAGATTGGAGTAGAATGTACTGGAAACATAAATATGATGGAGAAATCAGATGGAATGGATTTATTTACTTATTTTTAATCTTGTATGTGTGTATGATTGTGTTTATGCACATGGTTTTTTTTGTGTGTGTGTTGAACACATGCATATGTGTATATGCGCATGTAGAGACCAGAGGTTGATGACAGGGTGTTTTCCTTAATAGCTTTTAACCTCATTCATTTAGTTTTGAGACAAGGTCTCTCACTGAACTCAGAGCTCAGTGATTGTTTAGGCTGGTTAGCCAGTGAGCACCAGCCGTCTCTGCTCCACTCACCGACCAGTGCAAGGGTTACAGATATGCACCACAATGCCTGGCTTTTTATGTGAGTTCTGGGGATGTTGACTCAGGTCCTGATGCTTGTGCAGAAGGTTCTTTATTGATTGAGTTTTATCCCCAGTCTCCATGTATTGTTTTAAAAGTATAGATTAGGATGAAATCATTGGAATGAAAACCGCTGACAGTTTAGTTCATACCTTCTAATTTCTTGCCCCCTCCCATCACTTCTCACCCTAAGACAATCTTGCTACTGTAAGTCATCAAAATAATGTTGAAACAATGCCATTCTTAACAAGATGTCCTATCTCTAAAGGAAATAATTTTGATTTCCTCATTAGTTCCATCAGACTGCCTTAGGCCTTAGGGATGACTCTCTCTCTCTCTCTCTCTCTCTCTCTCTCTCTCTCTCTCTGTGTGTGTGTGTGTGTGTGTTTTGTGTCTATGTGTAGTCAATGTAGATGATGAAGCTATCCTGTATACCCACACTGCCAGATTGCATCCTTTTAACTAATCAGAAATTGCTGGGCTAAGGGGAGAGAGTTCTGGGTTAAAGAAGGCTGCTTGGTCAGTTTCATTTGGTGGAGTGCATCTTACTTTATCATTATCTTTTCTGTCTCTTTCCCTCTTCTCACATTCCCCCGCTCTTATTCTGTGTTCCATGCATAGTAACAAGAGGCTTTCTCTGTTATCCTTCCCTCTCCCAGAATGAGAGAATGTGCTTAGAAACAGTTGCCCAGGGAGCAATGTTGTTTTTGAAAAAGAAACTAAAAAATGTGTTTGTGGGGATGCCAAAGTGGAGTGAGCCTTATTTAAGCAAGTGAGGTGGTGGGAATGTGTTTACACAGCAAGAAAACGCAGGCTGGGTGTCTGCTGGTTCTTACATGGATGGTATTTTGAAAGGACTTCATGATCTATCTTTTAATTCATTGTTACTGCTTCCAGTCCAGGAAAGTGTGCCTTCCTGGTGCTATTCATGTAGCTTGGGTTATGCAGCAGAAAATTGACAGTCAGTCTGAGCCTGTGCTTACCTAACAGAAATCTGTGAATGCACAGCCCAGACACAGCCATACACAGGCACATAAATGGGTGCAGCCATAATGCTATGAGGATTGAAGTGATACATATAACATGCTTTTGATAGACTACCACATAGGAAGCTCTAAATAAATGTTAGCAATTTATTTGCTATATGCAAATGTACATATGTACACAGTCCTGCAAACATTCATTGACAAGCCCAATTCTATACACATATAAAATGATGTCCTTGCATAATTGTGTAAATCAATAGCTCAGCCCACCTATGTGACTATGTTGATATACAGAAGTTTATTGACACTCATATGTGTACATGGATGCAATTAGATGTTCTCTTGTTTATTTTTCATCACTCCACATCATTGAATACACATCAAAAGATCAAGTCATAAAGAAAGAAGCTGATCATTTAGATATATAGATGCAGCTTTCATATTTCTTTTGGAAACATAGCTGAGGGCTTTTGAAGTCTTTGTCAGAAGAACTCCATTTAGAGAGCTTTCCTCTGTTTTACTTTTTGTTGGTGCCAAGGGGCTCTTACATCTTTATCTCCTTTACTATGATGTAATCCTTAATGCTCTTAATCTTAAATGCCTTAATCTAATGCCCTTAATGCCTTTATTTTATTTTGTTTTTGAGACAGGGTCTCCCTGTAGCCCCAGCTGTCCTGGAACTCACTATGTAGACCAGGCTGTCCTTGAACTCACAGAGGTCCGCCTGTCTCTGCCTCCTGAGTACTGGGATTAAAGGTGTGCACCACCATGCCCAGCTTAATGCCTTAATCTTAAATGCCCATCCATCCATCTTCCCCATCCACCCATCCTGTCATCTTCCCATTCATTCTTCTATTCTCCCTTCCATCTTCCCATCCATCCTCCATCCATCCATCCATCCATCCATCCTCCATCCATCCATCTTCACTATCTATCCCACTAAGATGATTTGTGTGCTCACTCTGTTAAACATGATGCTAGGTACTGGGCTTATAAGACATGAATGTATCTTCTTAGAGTCTCTAATCTATACTGACATTGAGTAAATTCTTTGCTGGTATACATGAAGCAGTTCACAATTGCAAAGCTATTGCATACATTATAATTATTAATTGTCATAGAATTAAAGGTCTCAGGTTTTAGTGCTGAAATAGCTGGATTCAAATGCCAGCTCTGACAATTATTTGCTACATCTGGGTAACTTACCTAATCTTTCATTGCCTCAATTTCTTATCACTACAACAGAGATCACAAAAATACACATGCAACAAAGTTTGGTGAGGGTGGGAAGGATGTACATATGAATAATATTTAAAACTGTGTGGTGCCTATTAGGTGGTGTATATTACAGCTAAAGCTGCTATCACTAATTTTCTCAGACAGGCTGCTGTACTGGGGGATGCGATCCTGAACCGTACAGAGCAGTGTGACTGCATGACTATCACTGCCTCTCACTGTCCTCCCTGATTGCTCCCAATGAAGGCCCTCCCACACTCTGAAGCAATAATTCATCCCCTTTCCCAGTCTCCCAGGAGCTGGTGGTAAAGGCAGATTTGAATCTTTTTTTGCAAGAGTTTTAGAAACAAATGCTTGCAGAGCAGCAAGTTCCCACTTTTACTTGTCTGGAGCAGACATTCTTGTGATTTGACTTATCTCTAGAGTTCTCATTTCCTCTGACATGGGCTCCTCAGTTTCAAAAAGCATTTCTGAGAAGTAGTGGAGAATAACAGAGTAGGGATGCCTCAAGTACATTAGAAAGAACCCAGAACTTTGAATTTGGTTCTAGTCTCTTTCAGATAAAGTCCTCTCTCCTTTCTGTACCTCACAATGTAAAATGGGTGACAACCCCCGCCCTGGTGTTTCTTCCTTAAAGCAACGTAGCAATAGAGGGGAAAGCATGTGTTTTGTCTTCAGATTCAGCAGCAGTCAAATCCCAGGTCTGCTTCTTACCAACTGGGATTTAGGCTGAGTTCTTAGTTGCAAGCAAAAAAGCCAAACTTAAAATAACCAACACAGAATAAAGATAATGAAAGGATAGTAGGGAACCTACGGAAGTCTCAGGGAATCTGGATCTGGATTGGAAATTGAGCAGAAATGTGGATGCAGTATACAGGATTGTCCTCAGATTGACGTCACAGTTGATGTCCTGTGAAGCTGTTCTGTTCCCCACACTGAGCCCTGAATGTGGCCAGCATGTGTTGTTCCCAAGATGGCAGCATCACTGGCTGTTTCTTGTGCCACTAGCTCCCAATTCAAAGTCTATGGCTGATAACATCTAATTGTCCAGACCTGAACCATATGATCTTGACTGAGCAGCAGGGAAGGCTGGGAAAGAAAGTATTTGGTCTTCTCAAGTTTTTATAGATAGACTATTTCTCTCCAAGACTCATAAGATTGGGCTGGGGGATCTCCAAATGTAGGACTAGGTGATGACAATGATTAAAATACAACAGCAAAGCAAAACCAGACTAAACTATAACTGTTAACTTTAATATGGATTATTCCTGAATAAAATATGGAAAACTAGACCTATTTATAGGAATTCTCGTGAAAGCTACATACATCTAAGCATGGTTTCTAACACATTATATGTGTTTAACAAGTTCTGGTTTTCTGCATCCAATTTCTAGTAGGTGCTCTGTCTCTCCTTTCTAACTATGGAGAAGGCCGGGCCTTCCTTCTCCCATGATTTAGATTTATCTCCAGATAATTTCTGGGAATAGTTCTTCTCAGACATAGAGTTCAGTTTAGTTCAACTCTCAGAAAGTGGTTGAAATAGGAATGAATGGCCTTACTCCCTTGCAAAATACCTTGAGTAAATTTCATTGGGAAAGTGACACAAATGGTTCTTGTTTTTTTTTAATCAGAGCTGACTTCAAGCAGTTGCTTTTATCTTGCTTTGAAATCACTATGTTTCTATGCCAGGTTCCATGGGGGTTTAATACTGACAGCTCCCTTATAGGAGAATACAGGCATTTGGAAATGTCTGAAATAATCAATCCATTCTCCAAAGCATAGGTTCAAGTCCATGTCCTGGCTGAAACTCCTCATGGCTGTTCAGTTTTGAATGTTTCTGGAGCTCATATTGCTTCCTTTTCATTTTCACATCTGTTCTCCCTTCCACAAATACTTCTCGAGGGCCCATGATGTGTCACAGTGGAAACAAAGTGGATAATAAAATAAACAAGTCAACGGCTCTCAGGGAATTTTCATTCTAGTAGAGGAGAGGGAAAATAAGTAAAGAAAGGGAATAATTTCACATTGTGTGAAATATGTAATATAATTATAATTTAAATAAATTGCAGAGTCCCTTTGAATAAAGAGTAGCACATATTAAGGCCCATGGGAGGGAGTTACGTGAGTACAGACCCTTCTGTAGACATGGGCTGGTGTGTTCTGGGGACCAATGAAAAGTTACCTGGCTAAGAGCAGTGAAATAGGAAGACTAGTAGGTAAGGTAAATTAAATATTTAATTGAATAAGGTCCTTGGTATCTTCACTTATGCAGTCAGATTTTCCATAAATCAGACTTACATTTCCTGATTTTTGCTTGCTACATATCCAGGAAATTTATGACTAGTATCTACTGTTCATTCAAGAAGTAACTTACCTTTACTTGTTTATTGACACCACCCTTCCCCCAGTTTTGTGTAGGAAGCTATCTAGATTGCCCTGATCTCTTCAAGTTATTCTGACAAAACAGTGAAACTCAGAGTAGAAGACCAGGTGGTTCTATCCTGGCTTGGGTGGGGGTACATTTGAGAGGGGTCCGTCCTATTAGGAGATCAGAACCCAAGTTTGGAGTATGAGGACCAGAATCTGGGTGCTCCTTGGGGCAGTTTCCACTGGGCCTAGTTTAAAGCTACAGCTTTCTGAACTTCATATTTAACAACGTCCTTGTCAAATATGTACATAGACCTACAGGAAAACATCTACCAGGAACATACCGACAGGAAAGAAGTGATGTCATTTGGAAGCCTCCTAGTGTTGCCTCCTCTTGCTGAGATGGGATGGGTAACAACTCAGCATCTCCTGAAGTTCGATGAGGGAATGCCTTGCTAGATTCCCAGCCTCAGGGTAGTGATTGGTTTTGAAATGACCCTAGATTTTCTTTCTAGCACCTTTTTCCATGGTAGGAGAAATTGAAAGGTTGGCATATGAGCTAGAACTTTACAAGTGAGTTGCTAGAAAAGGAAAACCCTCAGTAGAACTAAAGCTATAAGGATTTCAAAGAAGCCATAGACATGCTCAGACTTTTCTATCCTGGCAGACTCCAGAAACTTCTGCAGAGAGAATTATATTCTGTGTACTTGCAGTGTCCCCGGTTGCCTGGAGATTCTGGTGTTGTCTGCGGGAAAGTAGAATCTCCTGGGATGGTCAGATCCCTAGGGAGCATGTGGACCTTCAAACTCCCTCAACTTCTGACATCTCTATGCCACCAGATTCCACTGCCTACCCAAATTCTGGACGCATTTCTCAGCAGTGTCTCCTAAGCAATATTTTTAGTCAATCTTGCAACATTCTTCTGAGCAGCTTTTAGCCAGTTAGTCATAGATTTTTCTTTTGGTTTCATCTTTCGATGTATTTCCCATCTCAACTTTGAAAATCTACCTATAGCTAAGATGACACATCCACATGGGCACAATGGCATCTTTTTTTTTCTGTCCCAGTAATTCCTCCTATGTTGGTTCAGACTGATGACCAGGATCCAGGTAGTGAGGAACCAGCCTGAATCGAATGTGTGAGTAATTTAGGCCTTTTGTCCTCTTTCAAACCCTTGTATAGGCAGTGGAGTCTTCTGAGTAACCAACACATTCAAGATAAAGTTCTGGTGGATGAGTGTGAGATATTTGCACTCTCCCTTGTAGAAAAACTCATTTCTATGTTTCTCCCTACGTATGCCGGAGCTTCCCAAGATTTAGATAGCAGAGCTGGGCCTAAATTGTGGCTGTCCATAGGAAATGAATTTATGCATGGTCCCCAATATACTAACATAAAGTGAAAATAGACGGACAGGTAGGTGTTTGGGCAGGGGGTGGAAGAGAGGTTTTTTTTTTTTTCCAGGGACAGAGTATATGCATACAATTCTCAGATTCTTTGGAGAACTAGCTGGTATAGAAGAAATAAGAATAAGTGTGTATCTTTAGGATTTTTGAGTAGGAGTAGAATGCTGTAATTCTTTCCTGTGAAACAGGAAAGAGATACTTGTCTGGATATAACAGAATTAAGATACAAATTAAACAAGATGTTCAGGTGGTTCTTATAGGACTGTCAAGGAAAAATGCTTTGAGGCAGAGATGTTCTTTTATACATCACATTAGCATCAATCACTGTGCTGTGTGGAGAACATCTTTGATGCATAGAACTGATTACTAGAATGATAAAACAAGTCCCATTAAAATAAACTCAAGGCTTGTCTAAATTCTTCCCTGAAGTAGAATTAAATTGTGTACCTGGAGATGAGTAGATCACTGCTGGGCCTTAACGATGTGTTACATGGTGTTTTATTGTGATTCTGTTTTCAAGTTGTTGGTGGCTATGATAAAGTAGGTATATGATGATTGGCAGAGGAGAAAAACAAGAGAGGATTTTAGCAAAGTAGATGTAAGAAGACTTGAAAAAAAATACTTCCATCTCAAGTGCAGGAAAGGAACTGGAGATGAGTAGATCACTGCTGGGCCTTAACGATGTGTTACATGGTGTTTTATTGTGATTCTGTTTTCAAGTTGTTGGTGGCTATGATAAAGTAGGTATATGATGATTGGCAGAGGAGAAAAACAAGAGAGGATTTTAGCAAAGTAGATGTAAGAAGACTTGAAAAAAAATACTTCCATCTCAAGTGCAGGAAAGGAAAACATATTAAATTAATCATTTATATAAAAATATGCTCACGTAAGGAAAAGAGGAAGGATTCTTGAATCCCTCTTATTTTATCACATTGGAGTAGCTATCCTATTGTCCAAAGATAATGCTTCTTAACAATGATTGGTAAAACAAATGTATTTAAAAAACAATTTGTTGTATTTATAACAGGGAAATAAATGAAGACCAAAGGAATAAAGCTCTTATAATTCCATGTCTATTATTTTATTATTCTGAAAGGCAGTGTGCTTGCTTAAAAACATAAACAAAACCTTGAGTAATAGTGGGTAAGTCACTTGAATTAGTCTATCTCCATTTCCTTGTCTGTGAAGGAAAGTTTGTAATGTCCAACATCTAGAGTCATAGTAAGGACTATGTGTGTTTGAAGTACCTACTTAGCCTGTGTCCTGTGGAAGGGAGCAAATGAGAGCCAATAAATCTCAGTGTTTTAAGGGAGGAATCTCCATTCAACCTCAGGGACGTTGCTTAACATTACTAAGCCAACTTTACATACTAAAGTTGTTTTGGCTATTATCATATTTTGAATTTTTGTATGAATTTTAGAATTATATTGTCATTTATTTTTAAAACTTTTAACTAAGTCTGTGGGGCTCATTCAATGTATTTTGGGAGGTAGTGCTTATACATACATACATACACACACATATATATTATATATATATATATAAAATCTCCTAGTTTAGGGCTGAGCACTCCTCAGTCTCTTATTCTCTGCACCATGACAAGTTGTGGATCTCTATGATAATTACTTTCTTCTCTAATGAGGGTTGGGAGATGCACTAATCTATGGGTATAGCAATAAGTCATTTTAACACTATATTCATTTAGTAGCATATTCTGTTCTTCCTAGGGCCCATGACACACGTTCTTGGCCCTGATAATGGTGCCAGACAGAAGTTCCATCTCATGGAGTAGGTCTTAAATGTTATTAGAAAGTGGTTACACCCTTAACATTCATGCCACTATTTCACTAGTGGGCATGTCTTGCCAGGACAGTCTTTTTTGTAGTTCATGGGGTTTAGAGCAGGGAAAATTGATGAATCCTTTTTCTCCTCTGGCAGCATGCATAGCACCTTCTAACACTATGAAACTTAACCAGTAGGGATGAAGCTTCCTATGATTCAAGTATGTGCTGTCTTCCTCAATAGAGTCCTATTGTCAAGTTCCAGAGGGTAACCAAGAGCAGTGGCAATAGCCTGTGATGTTTGGGAGGGTCTATGGAATACCACTGACCAACAGCTCAAAGAGAGGTAACCCATTCCTGGAACTGGGGTTTTTATTTGCTAGGATGAGGGGTCTAGTTGGGATATTGTCCCCCATTAAATGTAATTCCGTTGAAATTCTTTTTTATCTATGCATAGATATGTATATATGTTAGAGAGCTTCCACATAGTAGGTTTCCATATGGTATTTCGAAAGGCCTTTGGTGTTAGCTGCCCCTCTCCATATTCCTCATTTGACTTTACACACTCATTTCTCCACCCCATTTAATATTTCCTGTACACTTATTCCCTTTTCTCCCTTTACTTCACTGTACTGTCTCACTTCCCCTGAATCTCTCCCTTCCTATGGCTCCTAAATGAAGTACACTTTTCTAAAGATCCAAAGCTAACATTCATATATGAGGGAAACGAGTGATGTTCAACTTTCTGGGTCTGTATTAACTCACTCAGAATGATTGTTTCTAGATCCATCCATTTAGCTGCAAATTTCATAAAAGAAATCAAGGAAACAATCCTATTGACTATAGCATCAGAAACATCATGTCATTTCTATAAAAGAGTATGCTTTGAATTTTTATTGTGATTTCCTTGATTATATAAATTAGGTTGGGGATTATCGACACTTTAACAATCAAGGGTCAATCCATGACTATCCTTACATTTAATTTAGGCTTTAAAAAATTTCTCTCAATACAGGTTTACAGTTTTCAATTTATGAATCTTATATTTTGTCAGATTTATCTTTAAGTAGCTGACGTTTGTTGTACTATTCATAAATATTTTTCCTGAATCTCAATTTCTAATCATTCATTACTATTCCATAGAACTGGAATTGGTTTTTGTGTATTGATCTTAGATCTCATAACTTTGCCAAAATCTTTATTAGTTGTGATTATTAGCTTCATTAGGTAGATTCTGAAGAAATTATTCATATTTAAAATGCATTTCAAAAGATTTTCTATGTAAATGATGGTCTCACTTGCAAATAGAAAATATTGTCTTTTCAAGTTTGAATTCCTTTCTTCCTCCTCTCTCTGCTTTTTTGTGTTAGATTTATGATGAATTAAAATGTCAAGAATAGATATACCTTCCATTTTCCTGACCTTAGGGGGAACAATAAGGCACCTGTAATTTTTTTTTATAAATGTTCATGATTAGTTTGAAGACTTTCTCTTTTGTTCCAAGTTAATAGGCAAGTTTTAATAGGTAGTAGATGTTGGTTTTATTCAGTGATGTTCTTCTAGCCTATTAAAATGAAGGATTGTTGTTGCCTTTTAGACTGTTAGTATTGAGAATCACATTCAAAAGGTAAACCAGTCTTGAGCTTATAGATGGTTACAACTTATTTATGATATACCTTAAAAATATACCTTGTTATATTTAGTTAACTAAAATTTACTGGGAAAATTTTCATTAATGTGTATGACAAACATTGGTGTACAGTTTTATAATTTCTTTTATAATTTCTGGTTTTGTGATCAGAGCACAGCTGCCTCTGTAGAGTAAGATGCAAAATAGCCCCTCTTCTTTGATGTTTTGGAAAATATTAGTTTCTTCTTTAAATGTTTCTGTGACGGAAGCTGAATTCATTGACTGAAGGTCTACTAATGTGGGTATTTATCCTATAAATTACCCTGTGTGCTCTGCTATAAGTGCAGCCCACATATCTTGATATATTGTGCTTCCATTTCTGTTCAGTATAAAATACATCTTCACTCACATCTTGGCTCTTTGCTTTGACCTATAGTTATTTTTTAACAAGGGTATTTTTTCAGCTTAAAATTATTTGAATATTTTCTATATAGCTATCTAATATCACGTAGCTGTAAGTGTGTACTTAAAAAAAACAGGCTGGCCCTGAACTGACTATGGAGGCTGGGCTAGCCTTGAACTCTTGATCCTCCTGCCTCTATCTCCTAAATGCTTGGATTATAGGTATGACCATCATGCCTGGCCTTCACATACCTTGTGTGACATGAAGAGATACTTCCATGTTATCAGTTTCTAATATAATACAGCAGTCACATAATATACCTTGTATGATATGAACCTCTTTAACATCTTTGAGATCTTTCTGTGACTCTTCTGTTGTTTGTCTTCTGGATTTTATTATATCTCATAAGAAGTCCATTTTGTCCTCAGCGTTTAACGTGTCCTTTTGTTACTATGGCTATTTTTAAGTTTTTCTCTATGTCATTGTTTTCAACAGTTCACTTGTAATGTACGTCCATGAAGCTTTCTTTGTCTCTGTGTGCTTTTTATGTGTTAACCTTCTTGGCTTTTGAGGTGCATAGTTTGCATAGTATTTTGAGACTATTTGACCACTAATTATTGAGATATTTTTTTCTTGTACTTTTGCCTTTCCCTGGAGAAACAGATTGTACACAAATATATTAGAACACTTGATATTTCCAAACCTCAATGATACTAGTTTCATATTATTTGTCATTAAAAAGAATCTTTTTTTGGGTCTGTGAGATGGTTCACTAGGTAAAGACATATGCCACCAAGACTTGCAACCTTATTTTAAGTACTAGGACCCACATGGTGGAAGGTGAGAATTGACTCTTGCACGTTGTCCTCTGGGCTCCACATGTGTGCTGTGGTCTGCAGACACACACACACACACACACACAAATAAATAAATAAATAAATAAATAAATAAATAAAATAAGGCATGTAAACTAAAATCTTATTTTTCCAGTACTGAGTATTAAAACCGGGGTCTTGAGTATAATTGGGCACATCCTCCATCCTTTAATGCTTCATTTTAATTGATTACATTGATACATTTTCAATTCCCCAGTAGCTATTTTTTTTTTGTCTTTTTGAGACAGGGTCTCCCTGTAGCCCCAGCTGTCCTGGAACTCACTATGTAGACCAGGCTGGCCTTGAACTCACAGAGATCCGCCTGCCTCTGCCTTCCAAGTGCTGGGACTACAGGCGTGCGCCACCACGCCTGGCCCCAGTAGCTATTTTATTTTTTATTGTATAAGCTACTTTTAAACCAGTTTAGTGTAGTTCTTTATCTTGTAAATTTCTATCCGTGGATTTGGCTTTTTACATCTTCACTGTCTCTACTTGCTGTGCTCAGTGTTTCCTCTAACTTTGTCAATGTACAGAATTCCGTTATAATCAGTGGTTTAATGTCTTTGTTAATTCTATCACATCTTTTTAGAGTGTTTCAACTGATTGATTTTTATGCCATTATGGGCTTATTTCCTGCTTCTTTGCATGGCTGGTAATTTTTATTGAGTGGCAGACATTTCACATTGACCTTGGGTGTGTGGGATGTTGTTGCTTGTTTGTTTTCGTGAATTATTTTGAGCTTTTTTTTTTCTCTAGGATGATGCAATTAAGTTACCTGATGATAGTTTTATTCTTTTGGGCATTGTTTTCAGCTTGTTTAAGATGTTAGAAACATTTATCATAGAAATAATTTTGCTTTATTACTAAGCAAAATCTTTCTGGGCAACTTATCCAGTGCTCCATGATTCATGAGTTTTCCAATCTGACATGGTAGCTAGAGCCATTCTGGTTCCAGAGTGAGCTCTAGGGATTATTAGCTGTCATCATTTCATGTGGGTTTGCTCAGCCTTGTGTGGTTTCCCTGTAAGTGAGCCTACTCCATTCCAGACACTGTGCTATACTTTCTTGAGAAAAATACTAACAGGAGCAAAACAATAATGGCAAATATTAATATTTATTGAATACATAATGCATGTTAGGTACTGTTCTACATTATTTTGAATTTTGTTCCAGTTTGTTTAATCATTAATAAATCTACAAAATTAATCTTCTATTATACTGAATCTTATTTCTGCTTAAATTGTTCAATCCTTTTATTTACATATTTTTAAAAAATATTTTATTTGTTTTAATTTTATGTGCATGAGTGTATTGCCTGCATGTATGTGAGTGCACCCATGTCATGCAATGCCGCAGAGGTCAAAAGAGGGCTTTGGATTCCCCTGGAACTGGAGTTAAGGATGGTTCATAGCCACCATGTGGGTGCTGGGAATCGAACCCGGGTCCTCTGCAAGAGCAGTCGGTGCTCCTAACCGCTGAGCCATCTCTCCAGCCCCTATTTACATATTTTTAAAGTGAGTAATCAGGTTAAGAGCAGTTACATGACTTGGTCTATGTCACCCAGAAATCAACAACACTAGAACAAGAATTGAGCCAGGCTTCACAGCCCAGGTTTTAACCTGAACATCTTACTGTGTCTCAGTATGACAACTTAGTGTTGACTTTTTGTGCTCCAGGATGCACAAAAGAAGACTTCAAGCTGTACACAGAAAATGTATTCTAGTTTCAATGTCTAATTTATTATGGAAAATTATAGCTATAAGTAGCCAAACATCAAATCTGCAGTCTTATAGGTATTATTGTTTAGAATCAAGCAAAGATAGCAATGTAGTTGTTTAACAAAGAGTAATATAGATAATGGTCAAACAGCAACAACTGTAAACATGACAGGGTTACAAAATGGAAGCATCCTATTGCAAGTTACCCAACATATTGGAAAACTGAGACTGGACTAGCTGCTGGTGCCTCAGATGGAGGCAACACTTCCCAGGGTCTTTCCTCTGTCTTCAGTCAGTTCTCTGTTCCACACACATCATCCATTTTTACAAAGACACTCAGAGATACCCACGATCACATGCTGATCATTGAGCCAAATCGTTTCTGCTTTGAGCTTATTAAGATTAATTCACCGAGGTGGTTGGGGGGTTTATTGAGCAGTTAAAATGTTAATGGACACAGTTTCCAATAAATCATGTCAACAAATCTTTATAAAAACTGTGGAGAGTTTTAAAATCAGGCCCCCAAATCAGGATTGACCCTATGTGGTAGGTTCAGTAAAACCTGTAAGAAAATAATAGGTATTATCTGCTGAGTCTGGGGCATGTGATTACCCATCCTCTGAATTCTCAGTGGGAAGTCATTCTTATAACAATAGCTATGATTTCTTAATGCCTAGTATTTGCAATTGGGATTTCATGTATGAATTCTTTGATTCTAACAATGTCAGTTTTATTATCTCCCATTTCGTAGATGAGAGAGTTAAGGTCCTGAAAACTGAAAGAACTTGCCTAACAAGTTCTTAGAGACTTGTCTCCAAGTCTCTCCCAACTCTAGCCATGTCAAGTTGCTGAGTTTCCAGGCAGAAGAAACAATGGAATCAGAAACACAGATGCAGGAAAGAATAGCATATAGCTGAGGAAACTCGTCTGACAAGACACATCCAACTTCTTCACATCCCGGCCTTCTTATCGCAGATCTAGTCATGCTGTTCCCTGTCTAACTGTATTAGCACAATCCTTTCCTCTTATGGTCAACTGCATACTTCTTGGAAAGGCCAACAATGCAAAATTGCTGAGACCTTTCCTAACCTAAGTATAACTAAGTGTAACTATGAGATTACACTTATGCCTTATAAAGCCCTTCTGTTTCTTCTGTACTCTCTTTCCTTTTTTGCATCATTTTGTCCAGCGCCTCAGAATTCGATAACTATACTGTTCCACCGGAGGGTATTGTTTTTGTGTGCACAACCCACTTTATTTTTTGAGACAAGTTCCTGGTCTGGAATTTGCCAAGTAGAACAGGCTGGCTGGTCAGTGACTTCCTGGGATTCATCTGTTTCTGCTTCCCCAACACTGGGATTACAAATATATACCCCAGCATCTGACTTTCATTTTGTGGGTTTTGGTCTGAACTCAGGTCCTCATGTTTGCAAGACAAATGCTTCACTGACAGCTATCTTCCCACCCTTCGAATAGGTATTTATGTCTGCCTATTTACTGTTCTGTCTCTGGAGCCTCCTCCAGATATTGTAGAGATGCTTTTACAAGTGAAGGCAAAGGATCATGGGATATGATAGTTGGAAGGTATTGATGACTTTCAGAATGTGTCTCTGAGCCAAAAAAGCTGGATGATGACAGAGAAAGCAGACAAAAAGGAGATAATAGAAGAATCTCTCAAGATTACTTTCTCCCGTTAGCATGGCACTTCCCTATTCTCATGTGACCCTCAGCAGCCCTTGGTACAATTGTTTCCTCCCCTTCTTGTAATAGTCTCCTCTCTTGGCTTGTTCTTGTCTTGACGTCTTCAGTGACTCACCCTCGTTGTCTGATTTCTTAGATCTATGCCAGTCTATGTGCACTGAGCACTTACTACTCTTTCCATGGCTTCTGGTTCCTCATTATTCGGGTTTCTGCTCACATGTCTATAATAATTACCTTTTCTAGTTTTGTTGCTTTGATATATTGGAGACTTGCTGACCCTGGAGAGACTATCCATGCCAATAATCAGTGAATTCTTAGTGATGGTAAAGGACTTGCTTTCAAGGAAGCCTTTCATATGCAAACCAGAGTCCTTATCCGATCTCCTTCCTGAGGTTCCTACACTCAAGGTCACTATCCACCTGTTCTCAACATCCAGGTACCAGACATACTAGGAGCAGCCCCTGTGCTCAAAGCTCACTCAAATTCTTCAACTAGCCAATCCTAAACCTATTGATACTGTCTTTTAAAATGAAATTTAAGAATCTTTAAAAAATATTTTATTTATTTATTTATTTATTTATTTATTTATTTATTTGAGACAGGGTTTACCAGTAATCCCAGCTGGCCTAGAACTTGCTATGTAGACCAGACTGGCCTTGAACCAACAAAGATCCCTGCCTGCCTCTGCGTCCTGAGTGCTGGAATTAAAGGCAAGCACAACCACACTTGGCTTATTACTTTTATTTAATGTGTATGAGTGTATTGTTTGCATGTATATAAGTGTACTTGTGTTGTGCAATACCTGAAGAGGTCAGAAGAGGACTTTGGAACCCCTTAGACTGGAGTTGTGGACAGTTGTTAGCTGCCTTGTGGGTGCTGGGAATTGAACCCGGGTCCTCTGCAAGAGCAGCCAGTGCTCCTAACTGCTGAGCCATCTCTCCAGCTCCTTAAGAATATTTTTATTGGACTGGAGAAATGACTTGGCACTAGTCATAGCTGCTATTCCAGAGGACCAGAGTTCATTTTCCAGTACCCACATGGCAGCTAATAACTATCCTTAACTCCAGTTCCAGGGGATCTGACACTCCTCCTCTGGCCTCCACAGGCATTGCACAATACAGGTGCACTTACACACATGCAGGCAAAAAAACTCATACACATAAAATAAAAGTAAATAAATCAAAAAGCATATCTTTATTAATACTTTGAGAACTTTATGCATTGTATTTGACCACATTCACTCTCCCAAGATCCATTTCCCCTTCTCCAACCACCCAACTTTCTGTCCTTACTTTTTGCCAACCTATCAAGTCCAATTTATGCTGTCATATACTCTTGGGTGCAGGGCCATCCACTGGAGCATAGTCAACCTTACCAGGGGCCATACCCTTAAAGAAAGCTAACTCTCCCCATCCCAACAGGTATCATATGCCTTTAACTCCTTAGCTAGGGGCGGAACTTCATGCTCTCCTTTTCCCCTCCATGCTGGGATTTTGTCTGTCTTGAGCTTGCATAGGTCTTGTGTATGGTGTCACAACAGCTGTGCATTCATATGTGCAACTGCCCTTTTGAGTCTGGAAAACTCTGTTTCCTTGTGATTATCCACAGCTCTGGCTCTTGTACTCTTTTTGCCCCCTCATTCACAAGAATCGCTGAGGCTTGAGAGGAGGGGTATGATATAGATATCCCATTTAGGACTGAATACTCCTCAGTGTGGGTCTCTGTGTATCTATTGCATAAAGAAGTTTCTATGGTGAAGTTTGAGAGATACACCAATCAGAATTATGATAAATCATTAGGAGTCAGTTTAATACTATGTTCATTGAGCAGAACAATAGCAGTAGGTTCTTCCCTAGGGCCTACAGCGTGTACAGCCACAGGCTCTTGGCCCTGACAACAGTGATTATGGGTTCCATCTTGTGGAGTGGGACTTAGGTCTAATCAGAAAGTGATTGGTTACTCCCATGATATTGATGCCACTATTGCATCAGTGGGCATAGCTGCCAAACTGGTTATTGTAGTTCACTGGGGTCACAGCTTATTAGTTCTTTCTTGCTTATTCCTTCCCTTGGAAACCAAAAGTTCTCACTCACATTTTTCTCTCACTTCCTCTGTTCCTGATCAACACTGATGCTCTCTCATGTGGCCTCCATGTGATGTGACATGACAACTCCCTGTCTTGGGGTCTGAAAGGATAACAAGCTAGCTTTTCAGTGTGATCATCTCCTCTTTGGTTGCCCTTGCTGCACCTGAATAATATAATAATTTTTAAAAAAAGTTATTCCTTAAAGAGCCTTTTCCTGACCACTGTTGGTTTCCTACATGGAAAATTCCAGGGTTCCAATGATCTAATTTGTGCATTTGTTTGTGTAGTTGTTTATTATCTCTAGTCTCCCATCAGACTCTTTGAGTCTTGGGACTGTGTCTGTTTTGATTAACTTCATCTCTTCTGCTTTACATATAAGAGGTACTTAATAACAAATGTAGAACAGAGAGCTGTAGTGATTCTTAGATGAACACACTGGTTAGACTAAGCTAGCAGTGATGTCATTCTAGTAGTTTACTGGTATAACCTCTTTCACACATTGGGCATCCCACTTCCACCCAGTAGGCAAACATCCAAACACAACCTCTAAAATTACCACATTAGTGGCATGGAAGTGGCTTTCAATGACTTCTGCCCATACTCTATTGACCAACATGTAATCACATGGTCCCGGTGTATAAGTAAAGGAGGTTGGGAAATGTAATCTTCCTATGTGCCTCAGTTATGGTAAACTACAAAGCATAGGCTCTCTAATACACTACATAAAGGAGAACAGAGTCCTTGATGAGCCTATGCAGTGTTGGAAAAGGCTAATCAGGAATCAGTGAGGCATTGTCATCTCCAGATCACATCAGCATCTAGTTTCGTATTTTTCTCAGTCTTTGGCAGGCTAAAGGTCTAAGATGTGGGCAGGGAAGGCAAACGCGTAGGTGAATAGCCTCGGGCAAGTCAAACCTCCCCCGTCTGACCCAGTTTCTTTATTGGTAAAAGTGGGCATCTGTAGCTGCCTCACAGACTTGACATGAGCATCAGAGATAACAAATGCATCATGTCTGGCACACATATCTCAGTGAGTGATTGCCGTCATTACAGTGGTCATTTCGGCCATTTCCATAATTATAGTAAACCTGCTGAGCTACAGACCCTAATGAAACAGGTTTTACTATTTGGATTTCCATCTCTGCATATGTCGACCCTACAGAAGACCTCACACCTGTTTCAGGGAAGAGAAAAATATCCTGACTTGCATTGGCTGTTTCCTCTGTCTCATGCTTGCCACGTGGTCCTCACCCCTCCCACTCTAGTTGGAAGGTCAATTACAGTGCAGCCCTTTTCCAGGGTAATAAGTTTTTAATGCAGACACAATTAGTGAATAAGCAGTTGATTAGTTCATTATGAAAATACCGAAAACAACACCATTTGCAGTGACAGAAGCTTGGTGAAGACAGATGTGTTCCCCTTTCATGTTATCAGCCTGGTCAGAATGCCAGGGAAGTGAACATATTTTACCATAATATTAAGTCCTTTTAACACTGAAAGGCCATTATGTTAGGAAAAAACTCCCCCTTTAGGGTATTAATTACTGAGATAGAACTTTAAAAAATCATAATACCATTAAATTCCTCTCATAGCAATTTTCATAAAGAATTCTTAATGTGAAATATGGATGGAAAAATGCAACTCTGAAGAATTTATGAAAAACTCTGAGCCATTGGTGTATTGTTTTCAAAGAAGAAGGGAAATATAAAACATTTTGTCAAATTTTTGCTTTGAGGTGTCTAAAACAATCGTGAGTAGCCTAGACCAGCAGTCCGAGAGCAAGACAGTCTTTGTGGTGTGATCCCTAGGCTCCCCCAAGGCTAATGATGACAGATGATGCCCTGGGTGGAAGCATGCGCTTGGTATCCCAGCCTAGGATCCCTCTTTCCTCTTGGGGATTTCCTGGGTTGCTCTGCTTCTCTGGCTGGTGTAAAAAACCTCATTCTGAATTCCTGTGCATGTGTTTAGAACATTAGGCATTTACAAATATGTAGCCATTGATGCGTTCACCACTATGACAGACAATGATTACATATTGTGCAAAGTACAGGAGATTGAATAGTGAACAGGCAACATAATTTCCTGAATTGGGGGACTTGAGTGTAATGGGACTATCTATTCATCAAGACGGCCCAGAAACTGCAAATGAGGTGGTTGTAACAAATGATGGAGTTAGTTCAATGCTAAAGCTGACACAAGGAAGAGGGAGATCACAAACAAGGTAAATGGATGAATGGAGGTCTTTCCAGAGGAGGAAATGACATCTGCTAAGGTCCTATCTCAGAAGAACAAAGAACAGATGATATTTGGGAAATGGAAAGGAGTCAGGTAGTTGGATGTGTGGTGAGTGACAGGAATAAGAGTGGGATACCGGGGTGGAGAGTGGGTAGAGGCTGTGTGGGCCCCGTGAGAAACTGCTATCTTCATCCCGAGAGAATGGAAACTTAGGAAATAACGTGACCATGCTTATATGTATGTGAGCACACAGACATACGCATGTGTTACAGTTGCAATAATATGTGAGACAGGCTAATTTTTCTGTGAACCTTTCTTCATCCATGAAACAGTAGGAATAGAAGAATTTCTAGTTTTACACTCACTATTGTATGAACGGATCCTGGTGAAAATGCTTATCCTAGTGTTTGATAGTCTATGTAAAAACATTTCCTTCCTCCCCTTGTTTCTACCCCCTCTGTTTTCTTTTCTTTTCACCTCATTTCCTTCCTCCATCTCAAGTTCTTGTTCTTTCTTCACCTTAGGTTTTTTCCTCCCCTCCCTTCCTCACCCTTCTCTTCCTCCATCCTCACGTTCGCCTTTATAAAGTGAAGAGAACATACCCCACGTCTTTTAACTCATGGTTGTTTATTTCTAAACTAGGCTCTCTGCTTTGCTTATTGCTCTAATTAAATAATCAATCAGTCAATCAAGCAACAAGTACTTGGTAGGCTCTAACTTTATGTCTTATTTCATGGTACATGCCAACATCCTAGTTAGAGCATCTGGGCATCTTTATGGTCCTAAGCATGTAAGAAAGCCTTTCTTGATCAAACAGGTGCCTGTAGGAGTAGAGACTGAATAGAAACCAGGTAACTTGATGAGCACTGTTCTGCATGGAATTTGTTACTGAATTCAATCATTAGTCACAGGAGAAAATCAGTATATGGGGCCTCTTTAACCCAGCACTGGGAATCAGAGGCAGGTAAATTTGAGGTCCTGTGAATTTGAGGCCAGCCAGGGATACACAGTGAGGCCCTAATTTGACTATGGCACCATAGCCTTTTTATGGAACAATCTACAGCTCCTCTGTTGCTTTTCTTTTTCAGAATAGTCATGAAAATATCACTTTATCATTCCTTTGTGCATGCAAGAAACAGCATCATCCAATCATCCAGTGACAACCGAGGTCTGATTTTGCATCTACTTGGGCTCATGGAAAAGTGCTAAAAACAATCATAGGACTTAATCACAATTCACTTATCTTGATGGTTTCATTTTATATTTATTTTCAGTAAATAATCTTGATGTTAATTCCTAGTGGGCCACAAGAGAGGAGGCAGGATTTTAATGAACTGGTGATGAAGTGGAAATATTTTGAAATGCCGAATAATGTATTTTGCTTGTCACCTAATTACTTATCTGCTGCCTAATAGCACATTTCGTAATGTCTTATTTCCTGATCTGTTCATCTGGCAATAAAAATTCTTCATTGTGATTGCTGTGTGCTGCTTCCAAGTAAAGACCAGCGTATTAGGAGCTCAACATGTAACGATACTTTAATGACCTCGTAATGTCTCTTTTATGACATGGAGAAGGGGATTTCTTGTTTCGCTGAAAATACATTTTCTTCTTGAAGTGAATATTCCTTGAAAAAGAACTGTTTGTCAGTCAGAATACACACACACACACACACACACACACACACACACACACACACACACACACACACACACACACACACACACACACACACACACACACACACACATACTTTCTCTCCTACCAAACCAAAAAGCAAAGGGTAGTTAAATTCTGATCAACACCAACATTTTTTGGTGTTCTGTGTATGTATATGTGTGTTTGTATGGGGGTGCATGTGTGTGGGGATGTGGGCATGTGAGTGCGTGCTTGTGTGTATGGAGGCCAGAGGTCAATATCTGGTGTTAGTCCTCAGGTACTTTCCATGTTATTTTGAAACAGGATCTCTCATGGGCCTGGAACTTGTCAAGTAGACCAGGCTGGCTGACCAGAAAGCCTCAAGGATCCCTTATCTGTGCCTCTGCAGCTCTGGGATTATAGGCAGTCATCACCATACTTCACTTTTTAGATGGATTCTGGGGATTGAACTCAAGTTCTTATGCGTACAAGGCAAGCACTTTACTGTTTACCCCATGTTCTGTTACTTTTGTTGTAACAATACAAGATAGACATGAAATATTAATCTCATCCCAGAGAAGCAAAACTCCTTGCATCCTTTCACAAAATATTTCAGAAACCACAATGTGGGAACAGTGTATGCATATGTGTGTGTATGTGTACATATTTGTCTGTGTGTGCATGTGTATGTATGCATGTGTGTGCATGTCTGTGTGTGTGGATGTCTATGGGTGTGTATGTGTGCAGATACATGCTACATATGCAGCTTCCTCAGCATAGATTCAGTGTTTTACATATTTACCATGCCTCAGAAGTTGCGCTGCACAATAGATGGTAGACCCTGCCCCTGCTCTCATAGACTCAGCAATTTGCACCACACATCTCAAGTGGGCACAATTTTTCTCCCTCTATCCCGCTTGGGGATGTGTGGCAATGTCTGGAGACAGTTTTGCTTGTCATAAGTTGTAGGAGAAGCTACTGGCATTTAGTGGGTAGGGGACAGGGATGCCACTAGACAGTGGAATGTGTAGCATAAACTCCCTCTCCCAAGCCAAGAATGATGCATTCCAAGATGCCAGAAGGAGAGCATGGGCTACCAGTGAAAGATACGACCATTGCAATAGTGTCTGATAAATTTATCTTGTGCCAAGGGAAGCTTAAATTGATCCTTGCTGGGACAAAGAAGCTAATCCTGCTTGGGCTGAGGTGGGGCGATCTTCACGGAGAAGATGGTGGTGGAACTGGGTCTAGAAGACCGTGAAGATATTTGCCAGAAGAAGACAGGGAGAACAACTTCTGGAGACATAATTGAGTTAGAGTTCTGCAGACCTCATATTCTGGCTTAGGCTAGGGTAGCTTTAAACAAGCCACACTCCCTCTCAGTTTCATCCTATTCCTAGTAAAGTGAGGAATGGGAATAGATGATTTCCAGAGTCCTTTCTAACTGCATGTTTATTATCCTTTACCTTCAGCCAGAATTTATTTATAAATACAGTGTTTAAAAACTTTTAAATTAAAATTATTTTTGGCTGGGTGTGGTGGCACATGTCTTTAATCCCAGTACTTGGGAGGCAGAGGTGGGTGGATTTCTATGAGGCCAAATTCAGCTTGATCTACATAGTGAGTTCCAGGACAACTGGGCTACAGGGAGACCCTGCCTCAAAACAAGTAAACAAACACACAATAAATGTAATTTAATTTAAAAGTACATAAGATAGAAAAATACACACATTAATGGGGTCACATACAAAATATTTCTTGGTTTTCTTTTTAAGACAGGGTCTGTTATGTTTCTAAGGCAGACCTGGAACTGAGTAAGTTTCTAGGCCGTTCTTAAACTCGTAACCCTCCTGCCTCAGCATCCTAAATGTTGGTCTTACAGGCATGTACCACCATTCCCAATAATATAGTGTTTTGATAGTGTATACACCGTATAATGCTTGCATAGAGGTAAACACAATCATTCTACTGTGTAAACCCACCAGAATTTCTGCTCTGATCTAAATGGAATTGAATACGGATGTGTCAACCTTTCCCTTGAAATCATTTCCAAGCTTCATCTACAGTGTTCATTAAAGACCACAGAACTCTCAAATTCTGTGAGATCAACTTTTAGAGTCCACATATTAGTGAGCTCATTCTTGTCATTCTATGTCTGACTTAGTTCACCTAACATAAAACTTCTAATTTTGCCCATGTTCTTGGAAAGGACATGATTTCATTTTTTAATGGCTGAACAGTATTTTACTGGGCATAAATGCCAAATGTTCTCCTTAATAATCTCTGTATCATTCCAAGTTTAGTATATGTGCTGCTGAAAGTGAGCACCGAATATACCACGAGTTCTCTTTCCATTCCTCTGTGGATGGGCAATGTGGTTGTTTTACTTCTTGGCTCTTGTGACTAGTACTGCAGTGATCAGAGGAGTGAAGCTGTCTCTCTTCAACATATTGATGTCATTTTCTTGGACATATACCCAGGAGTGGCATTACTGGGTTATATGAATATTTCCATTGTTGTTTTGTTTTGGAACTAGGTCTTGCTATGAAACCCAGAATAGCCTAGAACTCTCTATCTTCCTGCCTCTACCTCCCTCGTGCTGCGATTACAGGTGTGCGCTGTCATACTTAGTTCATTTGTTTTCTGGGATTCGCACCCCCCTTCTTTGTAAGACCTTCTCATATGACTAGTTCCAGCTTCCTGGTTGTTTGCTGAATGAAAAATTGATTTCCTTAGTCCCTCTCCTTGTTCTGGGTTCTTCTAAGAACACAGAACTTTCCCCTTATATCATGCACAAGCTGGCCTCATAGCTGCGCTCCCTCTATCGCTGTAACAGCCCTTGAGATTCTTCTCGGAGTCAAAGTGCTTTGGGTCCATCAGTGGTTCCAGAAGAAATGATGACTGCATGAATTAGGACAGAGAAAATGAAGGTAGAGTTGTTCTGAAGGTTTTCACAATAAAGAAGTGGCGAACATTCAAGGTGATGGATGTATTAATTGCCTCTCATTTCATCATTATACTATGTGGATCAAAAATCACATTATACCTCCTAAATGCATGCAACTAGGTGTCAATGAGAATAAATAGGAAAAAAGAAAGAGGTGATTCTTCCTGTGTTCTAGATATACTGAAGGAGAGATTGAGAAAAGGGAGAGTAAAAGTACTTTGGGAGATGGAAAGTTCTGTGAGTTGGGTGGGACATACCCAATAGTGGGATTCTAAGGTGGGCATCTGCCCAGTCTTGGGTCTACCACTTGCTAGGCAGGGGGTGACATTTGTGTTTGGTTAATCTTGGGATTAGGTCTAGTATTTTTCAGTAGGGGTGCTGAGAATCCTTAGGTGAGACATATCCACCTCATGGTACTTAAGAACAGGACTCCGGGGATGCAGGGGCTGCACAGTGGCAATAGTGGACCCTGAAACATGACTCCTTCTACACTTCCAAGTCTAGAGAGCACCATTCTACCTGGAGCCTCATACATAAAGGACACAAGCAAGAAAGAGCAACAAAGGAGGCCCAAAGCCGTAAAGTGGCAGAATTTAGACTTGGATTTTGAACAAAGATAGTATAAGTTCCCACTCTCTTCTTCCTTACCTCTCTGATTTGTAACCTTATATATCTTTTTAAATCACACTTTAATTTCTCCTTTTTGCTTTTATTCTGCTTAATGTTAAAAACTTGCTCCGTTATGATTTCTTTACTCCGTATTTTATAATCTACCCCTGAGGTTGCATCTAACTTTCCAGAGGTCTTATATAGTATCCGGGTGTGCTTGGGCAGGTTTGGCCTTTGATCATTAGTTCCAGGGCTTCTGCTACCCAGGTAGGTTTTCGGCTGCTGTGCGTCATCCGTCCTCACTCTTGCAGGGTACTCATTTGGTCTCTGATTATATGATCCATACATCTTCCTGCTGTGGCTTCTTGTCCTGATTCCAAGGCCTGTCAATCCCAAGCCATCAGAACCTGGGTCTTACCACTCACACCTTAATACAGTTAATCTCATGGCCCAGTGTTTTTATGCCACTCAGGTTCAAGTGCTGTGAGACCCAGCCCAGGGCAGCTGACGGGGTATATTAGTGCATGAACCAGTGCATGAACACACAGCGTATTAGTTACTTGTATCATTATTGTGTGAAAATGCCTGACAAAAGCAACTTAAGAAAGAAAAGGTTTATTTTGACCCAGTCCATCAAGGTGGGGGGAGTCATAGCAGCAGCTGGTCGCATGGCATCTGCAATCAGGAAGAAGAGAGGGATGAATACTCAAGTTCAACTAGCTTTCTCCTTTTTATTCAGTCCAGGGAGAAAATGTAGGGAAGGATTCCACAAGCCTTTAGGGTGGGTCTTCTCATCTCAGTTAACTGAATCAGGATAATCTCTCACAGGCTTTCCCAGAGGCTAACTAATCTAAATAACCCCTCACAGACGTTTCTAGAGGCTTGTCTCCTAGGTGATTCTAGATTCTGTCAAGTTGATGATTACCACACCACACCATCACCACAGTGAGGGTTCTAGATTCAGTCCAAGCATGGCCCCTCCCACTTACATATAAAAAGGGGTGCCCAGTTCATCTATGAGCTGGCTTTTTGACTCACCACCATTTTTCCCACAAGCAAAATATAATTGCAGGCTTATTGTTATATTGTAACCTCACTTGGAGGAGTGGGTGGTAGGGTGGGCCGAAGCTCAAGGCAGATAATGGCCTCATAGATCTGCAGCCCTCAGATCACCCACATCTCTTCTTTCGTTCTGTTGTTGAGACAATATGTGAGCTGTGATGCTGACTTGATGTTATTCATCTTTGTGGGCTCCAAAGCTGAGCAGGACATGAGGTTCCAATTATAGCCTCTTTATCCTAATTTTTGATCTTTGAGGGCCCGGGGCTGGAGATCCTCCTCATCTGCTAACTGGGGAAAGTTTGATTCTCTTTGTATTATTTTTTTTCTGCCCAGCCCACCATTTGGGAATATCTATGATCCACCACCGAACTCTCAGTTGTGTTAGGGAGATGAGGATTATGGAGATTGGCATTTTGTTTCTACAATGGTCAGTGTTCAAGACTCTATCTCAGAGAATGCACAGCATCTCATTTAATTAATGGTTCTTTATTCAAATTTTCCTTTCCTGTAACTCAGAATCCCTCACTCCTTTTGGGCTAGGATTGAAAACACACTGGTTCATCAAATGCTTTTCTATATCCATACTGCATTTGCAAACTCAAAAACCAAAACCAAGAATTGGGCTCTTTTGTAATGTGGTCCCATTATACAAACTTCTAATAGAGACTCTGGCTGTTTATGGGCATCTACACATCAAGTAAGTGTACAAAAATGGGTCAGGGGAAATATTACAGTTAGCTGTTCACATTATTTCACCATGGATGAGTTAGGCATGGTGGTTAGTCAACCTTTTCTTTAAATCTCTGACAGTTCATAAGTAGGCATCCATTTGTGTGATTCCCTTTTGTCGAAAGTCTGTCTTAGAGACTGGATTGGGAGCTCTAGAAGGCAGCACCGAGGTTCATTGCTTCACTGATATGTTCTCAGTGCCTGGGACAATGCCTTACACAGAGGGGATTTCCAAAATATTACTGAATGAATGAGTGACTAATTAGGCTTATTCTGAGGTTCTGTGGAGAGTGGAGAGGAAAAATGTGTTTGAACTTAAATAACTAGTTCATGTATAAGACAGTGGCTATTCCTCTCACAGGGCATTGCCTTTTCTCCCTGTGGTACAGGGTAGATCAGATGCGTGCATAGAGACATAGTTTAGAATTCTGGGGAGCTGGTTCTCGTCTTATCACATTTGCTAGGTGACCATGAGCAAACTTACTCCCTCTGGGTTTTGGTTTCATTTTTGTTTCATCTGTAAAACTTTCAAAAGTACTAGGAGATTCTTCAAGAACACAGTTCTACTATCTCCTAAAGAAGCTTCCACCTCTTATTGAGGACCTCACGTTTTACAAGTTGCTTCCTCCAATCATATTCCCAGACCCTGACACAGCAGATGGAGCTGGTGCCACCCACGACTGACAGATGAGCCTCATTTACAGTTCTCAGCATTTAACCACTTGACTACTTGGCAGAATCATGTAGCTCTGAGATGCTGGGAGAGCCCACTCCTTCCCCACCAACACAGACCACATCCCACTTCCGTACTTCTGATCATGCCAGGATCTAAGAACATGGAACAAAGATGTCAGTCCCAGGTGTGTGAGACTTTAGAAGCACATTTGGGTATAGCAGTATTGGCCAGACAGAAGGAGATGCTGGGGAAGATTGTCAAACATTAGCTGACTTGGTCTACTTCCAGGTCCACCTTCTCAACAGCCACTTGGTTTCTTTTTTTCTGTCCTATTCAGTAATAATATCTATAATTCTAGGTATAACTTATATAAAGATGGCTTAAAAATCAAAGTATAGTTTTCCTGTTTCAGTTGTGGCTTTTAAGGCTCAGATAACAGTAATGGCATCTCTCACCTCCCTGACATTGCTGATTGCTATATCCTAGGCATAAACATCTTTGTATGCCTATTTTATTCTCACCACACTGCTAATGTAAGTAGGTCCTATGATTATGATTATAATTGAGGAACTAGAGAAATTAGACATGTTAAGAAATTTATGCAAAGTCATACAGATACTAAAGGCAGAGCCGGAACTCACACCAAGCACAGCCACACCCCCTTTTCTTTCTCTAGTGATTGAGGAAAATGCTGCTTAGCAAGCATGACCCCTGTCCTTGGCCCTGACCAGGATCACCTGGGAATAAACATGGGGCTGGAGAAAGCAAAGATTCTCTCTCATATGTCCTATGAATGAATACTATTGAGGCCCACTGTGGAAATCCACAAGTCATAGCCCACATGGAAAATTTAAACAATGTTACAAGGACATCAAATGGAAGCAGGCTAACATTTTCTTAACTGATCTTCAAATTAAGAGATCACCCTCTACTGCTTCTTCTTGGTAGGAGACTGTGGTAAGATATTGTCTTGGGAACAGGGCTGGGTTAGTGGAACAAGACTTGAAATTCCTACTGTTGTTGTGTGAGCCTTTTTCTTTGATTTGGAATTAACTTGAGGCATTTGAAGGATATACAGCGTGAGAGAGACTCAGGTAGATAGAAAAATGCTGTGGCTCTAGTAAAAAGAAGATCTCTGATCAATTTTGCTCTTAGATTTCCCAGAAAAGTATGGGTTTTAGCTCCAAAGAAACTCATGCCTAGACATTTATAATTTACCTGACATGTTTGTTCATATGATGTGTTTAACACTTTCCATATTTTAACATTCAGCTCCCATGGAAAGGACTATTCAGGGCTTTGGAACAACCAACTCAGCCCTGTTGAGGGATATTCCTCAATGGATCCTCTGTAACAATGCCTCTGTACCAGGTCACCAAAGCTTGGACCAGGCATGGAGGACTCTTATCCTCAAAGCAGCCTGACCACAATTGACCTTTGTGCTTAGAGTGAATAAAGGTAAACTGACCAAATGAGAACATCAACTGTCAAATGTTTGGAGTTGGGAAAAAGAGAGCCTGAACTGGCCTCATGAAACCAGGTGATTGAGACATGCAGTATGCTGACAGATGCAAAATCCCACTCCCAGGAAGCTGATGTGGAGAGTGATCTCCTTTTCAGATGCCCAATTGCTCCTGCTCAGGAGGCAACTGATGGAATCAAGCGTCAAGAGTAATGTTTGGAATCTTGTGGCCAGCATTAAGATTCCTTATTAGAATCTTAAAAAATTTCCTTAGCAGTAACTGTGGGCTAGAGGCATTGTGCTTGGCACTGACCTTATTTCCCTTATTTTGAAGGGAAATAGACATGTTCTTTGCATATTCGGTGGAGGAAGAAAACATCAATTACATAGTCATGCAAATAGATATATGTTATACGATTATGATGGAGACTGTGATTCATTGTTACTATTTTATCATTTTATAATAGCTATAACGATAACTATTATTTAATTAGAACAGTTGAAGGACTGCATTTCCACGAGAAGGTTCAGGAAAGACTTTCTAAAAAGAAAAACAAGGAGAGTCTAATGTAGTGTATGAGAAATCAGAAGAGAAGAAAGAATTCTAAACAAAAAGGAATATGTGTGAATGTTGTGAGGGGAAATAGCATGTACATTTGAGGGTGCAAGTGAGGTCTCAGATTGTTGGGGGAGCTATGTAGGAAAGTGATGTTGGATGTCTGGAGAGAGGATATGTGCTCAAACATATGAGCTCTTGTGTGTGATATAGATTTTGTTTTTCTCTGAAAAGTACAAAGGACGGATGTCAGGTTTATTTAAGGGGATAAGATACAGTTTATTCTGGAGTCAAATATGAGTGACTATGGCCCAGGGTAAGGAAGTGGCATGCTGGTATGTGTGCACTTGTGGGAGGTTCATGGATTGAGAGTTCAAGAAGAGAGAAATATCCTTGGCTGCAGTAGGAAACACTGGTGGTTTAGTCTAGAAAGAAGGAAATGGGAAGTAAAGAGTGACTCTTGGAAATACTTTGAAAAGTGAATCAGGCATTCCAAGCTGCCTTCTGAAGATTTATGTTTGTACCCATAGATTTGGGCTGATCTCAGCTTGCTCAGAGAAAGTTTGTTTTTATAGTGGACAACAGTCAATGCAGAAGCTAAAAACTGGTCAAAGTGTTGGGAGTGTGTCTGTGAGTTCTCAACCCTAAGTGGAACAGCTCTATCAGACTCCTCCTACCATAGGCCAAGGCACAGGGAACATCACAGAAAAGGAGGCAGAAAGAATGTAAGAGCTGAAGGGTGGGAAGAGTGCTGTGAAACGCTGTCTTCTGGCCATGACGTGGCTGAGGCACTCGTGAGCTGTGGTAACCCACAAAAGACCTGCACAAGATCAAACCAATCAAAATTCCAACATGAACGGGGGCAGGAATTACAAGGCTTCACCCCTAACTGAGAAGCTATTGGCAGTTGATGGGTGCTGTGGAAGGACAATCATTCTTTTCGGAAGATATGGGCACTGGTAGGCTGCCCAAGCTCCAGAGGATGACTCCACACTCATGCACAGTACGAACTGGACTCTAAAAGGGGTTATTAAAGTAAAAAGAGAAAACATGAAGTTGGGAGGGGTATGTGTTGAGGGCGCACAGGAAAGTTAGAAGGGAGGAGGAGGGGGTGGATATAATCATGTTTCATTGTATACATGTATAAAATTCCCAACAAATAAATTGCTCAAATAAAATAAAACATCCTGTGATAGGTGTTTCAGGATGGGGTGTGGGAGAGTCATAGCACATAGAATTCCTTTAAGGGAATTAGTAAAGAACTGGGAGGGATGTTAGGTAGACTTGAGAGAAAAGCTTTCCTATGTACTCAGTCATAAGTACGGTGCCATGTGGTGTGAGAGACTGATGTTGGGAGGGCAAGAAACACCCCTGGAGGCAACGTGCAGGACATCATGCTGGAATATTAGCAATCACAGAGAAGCATAGAGAGAAAATGATTGATTCTGGCATATCCTAGTTTGACAATGAGCTTTATCTAAGTTGCCTTAGTATTTGTGAGTTTTCCTTATGCTTCTGGGAATATTTTGCCAGGTGTTTTTTATAATGAGCGTGCTGTATGAAATGAATATTGTGGTTCCTGTATTCTATACTTTGTAATTCCTTTTTGGGGGGGAAATGTTACACACGAGGACAAAGCATTTCATCATATTTACCCCTCCATTCCTATTTTGTGTCACGTTGTTTGTTTTTATTTGTAGGTCAGAGATCCTTTGGACATTATTCATCTATTTTGAGACAGGGTTCTCACTGCCCTGGAACGCACCAAGTCAGTCAGCTTGGGCAGTGAACCCCATGGATCTGCCTGTCTCTGTTCTACCAGTGCAGAGATTATAAGCATGAACCACCACACCACAGTTGGCCCTTTATATAGGTTCTTGGGATTGAATTCACATTCTCATGCTTACACAGCAAGGACTTTTTGGACTGAGTTCTTTCCTAGCCCCTCCTCTTGTTTTATAGATAGGGAAAAGAGCAATCAGAGAGGCTAATGCACCCACTGGACGTCATGTAGCCAAACCTCCATACGGAACCTATGGTGTAAGGCCATCCATTTCCAAGTGGTTTAGAAATATTTAGCTGCAAGAAGACCCTTTTCTTTCTTCTTTAGCTCTGGACCCAGACAGCTTGTCTTCTTATTTCCCAGCAGTTCTGAGTCTGTCTAGTACTGGTGACGCTCCACTGGCAGCTTCTACCTAAGCTTAGCCAAACGTCTTTACTGGTGTACAGAGAACAAACAAGCAAGCCAACAAACTGAAACCCTGATGCAGGATTGTCTGGTGGTTATTCCAAGCCCTGTGTCAATTGTCTTTGCTACAGACTTTGTGTGAATCATTCACATACCACCTCATATCCATGTGAGAAGTCAACTGCTATTGCAGGATCAGTGAAGTGTCCTTGCTCTGTGGGTAAGCCAAGCCCAGTTTTATCATTTGTTTTATTGCCTTGCATTATTTTTTTGTTATTGTCATTTACTGTCCAAGGAAAGAAATGGTCCACAAAAAAGATTTATTCACTTCACACATATTCCAAAAAGAATAAAATAATTGAGAGCAGCCCAAATGGCTATATTGCTAAGCCAATATACTAATCCCCATGCATTTTGCTTCAGGTAATATCTGACTTTTCGGGAAAATACCTTGAATTTTGCCTGCTACAAATCAGGTATCTGGAAAACCGTCTCCTTTTCTCTTTCTTTCCTGCATTAGAATGAAGTTTCCATGTAAGAGGCTAGGGCAGGCGCTGGGATTGGAGTGAAGGAAAATGAACATATTCCCTGATCTCAAAGGGGTGTGGAAAAAGGAGTGAATAAGGAAGAGAAGATGCTGCACTGAATCATGTGTCCTTCAAACCCACATTTAGAAGTTTCTAGGCCCTGGTGTCTCTGGTGGTGACCTTATCTGGGAAGAGGGTCATTGCAGATGCAGTGAGTTGAAAGGAGTCCAACTAAAGCAGGGTGGGCCACTCATTTAATGATGCTGCTGTGTTTAATGAGAAAAGGAAGGGCATGGCATGGGAAGGTGAAAGCTGACCTCCATAAGCCGAGGAACACCCAGGCTGCCAGCTAGCCGGATTCTCCCTCACAATCTTCAGAAAGAATTATCTCTTGCTCACATCTTGATCTCAGATTTCTGACTCTCAGAACCAGAAGTTGATAAATTTCTGTAGTTAACACCACCCAGCCTGTGGTAATTTATTACATAGACTTAGCAAGCTAATTGAGGAATTTACAAGAGTAGTTAGCATGTCACTCAATAATGGAGATATGCTCTAAAAAGTACATTATTAGCCTTTTTGCCATTATGAAATATCATTGTGTGTATTTTTACAAGCTAAGATGACCACAACAGCACTAAGTGATGCCTTATAAGACCACCACCATATAAGATCCGCCACTTATGGAAACATTGTACAGAGCAAAAGTCTTTAGTGGTAGTATGGAAGGTAGACAGGTCTTTCTGAGCATGTGACATTTAAGCTGAGAAATGAAAGATGATTCAGTATTAGTTTCACAGACATAAAGGAAAGCATTTTACAGAAGAAAATGACATTTTTAAAAATATGTGGTTAATTATTACTTTGCAATTTACAAGTGTGGCCATCTAGTATCTAATCCCATAACACATTAACACTTGAAATGAAGAAGGCCAAATAGACTGGCTTCTGTTCTCACTGAGGCTGATGAAGGAGTCAAACAGTGATGGGACAAATGGAGACCATAGAATAAGAGCAGTCAGAGGGGAGGATGCAGGGAAGGAACATAAAGAAAACCATAGCGCTCTGAGGCTGACAGAGCCAGTGTCCACCTCTAATACCATCTCATGAAGTCAGTGTCCACTGCTAATACTGTCTCATGAAGCTGGCTGGAATGGCAGTTGTGGGGATTAAACAGTCCTTGGTACTTATAGTAATGGTTCTGAGCCATCAATGCAGAGTTAAGTACCTGTATTCGTCCATTTCCTTTTGCTATAACAAAATACCTGAGACAGGGTAATTTATAAAGGAAAGATGATGATTTAGCTCATGGTTTTTGAGGCTGAAAGCTGAGGATTGAGCAGTTGTATGTGGCAAAGGCATCATACTGTGTCAGAACGTGTCAGGAAAGTAGAAAGGCAAGTAGGTGGCAAAGCAAAAGGGACAGACCCCTACTCTCAAGGTAACTATTCCAGTTCCATGAGACCTTCATTATCTGTCCTAATGTTTTAATCATCTTCTCGGGGTCCCATGACCTCTCAACAGCATTACACTGAGGGATAAATTCCAATATACATTTCAGGGGTAATCCAGCACATTCCAGTGACAGTAGCCCTGCATAGACCATCTGTTTTAGAAGTGATAACAACTCACTATAACAATACAAGCTGCATGGTAACTTTGAATTCCTTAAACATACACACAACGATACTTCAAATTAAAATTGAATCCCACTTCTTGTTTTTGCTATTTTGTCTTTTTTGGAATATAGACAAAGCAGGTCCTATATTTTGTAAAGCCAACTTAGGCAGCCCTCTCTGACACTTAAAAATGCTTATTTATGTGTATGCATATTTGTGTGAGTTTTAATGCACCTAATGTGTGTAGGAGCATGGAGAAACCAGGAGAGACTGTCGGATCTCCTAGAACTGGAGTTTCATACAGGTGGTTGTGAGTTGCAGTGTGGGTGCTGGGAACTAAACCCAGATCCTGTACAAGAACAGTAAGCTCTCTCAGCCAAGCCGAACCGTCCCTCCAGCCTCTCTCTTGCACTTTCATGAATGCCTTTGTTTTGATGTACCACAGTGTTCACGGTACTGATTATAACTCTCTTTTTGGTCACACTGATGATATACCTCCCACTCTGCACTGTCTTCTACATGGAGCACAACTTGAGACATTGAAATGAATCTCTGTTCCCCAGAGCCTACATAAAAAGTACCATAATTGAACATTAAATAAATATTTAACGACTCTAGCTTTGAAATATTGCCATCCTAAATGGTCAAAATAAAAATAAATGTTTTCATTTAAAGATATAAACCCACGGGAAACACAAGCTGCTCATTGCCAAAGGTTTTACTATTACGTATTTATATTTTTTTCCTCCATGGTCTCTCTGCTACTGAGATTCAGTAAGATGGATTTAATTTACTTTTTATGTGAAAATTTTCTGGTGGGAGCATAGCTTGCTATTTCTTTTTTGACAAATTCAGAGTAATTTTGGGTTGCATTTTTTTCTTGCTTGTGGCCAGAGACAAATCTCAAATCTACAAATCTATGTGGTATTTTAAGCTATATAATTTTCAGGTTTTACTCTTAAAAGGATGCTGGCATAAAGGCTTAGAAGGTTAGAAAGGATAAACAGCTAAAAGCCAGAGTTCTGTTCTGAGTTTTGAATGTCCATTCTTTCTTGTTGTTATTGTGTTATAATAATGGCCGGAGAGTTAGTGCCAACAGGGACATCTAACCCTTCTTTCTCAGGGGTCCAGTTTTGATATAACTGAAAAAAAATCTGGAATGTGTCCAACACACACTTATAACCACATTGCTGTTTTGATTTCCTGGTTAACTGGAGAAATAGAGCTTTAGCTACTACAGGGGGAATGCTTATAATGATTCAGGTATGATACTAAACATGGTCTACACACTGTCTGCAAACTCCACAGTAATTTCATGAGGTTTTGTAGTGGCATAACAGCTAGAACTTGTTCATGAAGTACAATTCCTAGAAGATCAGAAATACAGACGTATGTGCAGAGGAAGAAATGCATGACCCAAACGAAGAGGCAAGGGCACCAGGCACTCCACAGGAAGCTGGGAGGGGCTGATTGGAAACAAAGAGGTGTGGATCTACACAGGGTTTTTCTCCTCTAACATGGAAACCATAGGAAGAATGAAGAGACTCAAGGCAGGAAAATTTCTGTCCACAAAGAAGGTTCAACCATACAAAAACCCAGCATAGAACTGGGGAAATGGGCAGCCGGCCCCAACACTGGCTGAGGAACTGTTGGCAGCTGATCACTGCTGGGTGAAGGAGAGCTGATATTTTTTAAGGGAGTGACTCTAGATAGGCTGATTACACTACAGTGGTTGAACTTGCACCGAAGGACATCTGGGTACAGAAACTTCCAGGTAGAGTCTTCAAGTGCTCCCTGATCCAGTCTAGCAGCAGCCTGGCTTAGTGGAGGAAACATCAATTTTTCATGACTCAAACCTGGAAGAAAGTTCCAATGGTGTTATAACAGGCTATGTTTATTGAGGCAAGTCACACAACCTGTCTGAGCTTTGTCCTCCCCTTCTCTATGTATATTCTTGTGAGGATGCAGATGTGTGTGTGTGTGTGTGTGTGTGTGCAGATGTGTGTTCAAGGGTGTGCATGTGGAATCCAAATAACAACTTGGGGTGTTGTTCCTTAGGTGCCATTCACCATTTTATAAAGATGGGGTCTCTCGTTGACTTGGAACTTGCCAAGTAAACTAGACTAGCTGTCTAGTGAGCCCCAGTCTTTGCTTCCTGTGCTGGGATTACAAATGTGTACCACCATGCCCAGATTTTTATGGGGGTGCTGAATATAGAACTCAGGTTCTCACACTCGCATGAGAAGCACTTTACCAAGTGAGTTATCATACCAGTCCCTCTGTCTGAGCTTTGAACTCCTTATCTATAAAATAATACTGCTGGGCATGGTGGCACATGCCTTTAATCCCAGCACTCAGGATGCAGAGGCAGGTGGATCTCTGAGTTCAAGGCCAGCCTGGTCTACATAGTGAGTTCCAGGACAGCTGGGGCTACAGGGAGACCCTGTCTCAAAAAGACCAAATAATAATAATAATAATAATAATAATAATAATAAATACTACAATGCTTAGAGAAATGGTAGTAACATGTTTTTGCATGGTTACTGTGCCTTTTTGTTTAGTCTTAGGGATTATATGACTTTCGTCTGAGTTGGACTGTGGTATCCATGTAGTTAGGAGAAAAACTGAGTCGAATGAAGTGGGAGGGAACTCATTCCATCCTGCTGTGTAGTAGGTTCTGAGGTAAGACCTAAGCTCTTGGGCTATGTGGTACCTCAGAGTCATGTAACCAATTAGGCAAACATTTGGTCAGATTACATCATCTTTCTGTGTGTGTGAGTATGTGTACAGGTACAGATGTATGTGTAGGTGAGTGGAAGCCAGAGGTTGAAGCTAAGTGTCTTCCTCAGTCATTCTTTATCTGATTTTTATTCGACAAGGTCTCTCACTGCACCTAGAGCTCACTGATTCAGCTAGACTGACTGACCAGTGCATCCAAGGAACCCTCCTGTATCTACCTCTCCAGCATTGTTATGTGTGTTTTAGGGGATTGAACTCAAATGTTTTTTAAAAAATATTTATTTTTTTATTGTATGTGTATGAGTATATTGCCTGCATGTATTTAAGCGCATCCATGCCACGCAATGCCCATGGAGGTCAGAAGAGGGTGATGGATCCTCTGGGACTGGAGTTATGGATGGTTGTTAGCTGTCATATGAGTGCTTGGAACTGAACCTGTGTCCTCTGTGAGAGAAGCCAGTGCTTTTAACCGTTGAGCGCTCTCTCCAGCCCCCAAACTCAAGTCTTCATGCTAATACAGCAAACATTTTTCTGACTAAGCCACCTCCCCAGCTCATACCACTGTTCTTAATTTTCTTAGTTATTCCATGAGAACTCAGGGCTTTTACACTGTGAACTCCACCCAAATCTCCAAACGGAAGCAGGACAGGTCTCCCTGCCCCTAGCATTTCCCTCAACCCATCCATCATTCCTCTACCCAGAGTCTTAAGTTCAGGGTCGGGGGGGGGGGGAGTTGCAGGATGTGATCTTTCTTTCTCCTCTGTTCTGGAACCTCCGAGCATCAGTGCAGCCAGGCTTTCAGTATCTTTTCTTCTCTGGTCCTTCTTCAGCAAGATTCTTGTCAACCTTGTCTCGTGGTTAATATGCTAGAGAGTGGAGATGAAAGAATTTAGGGGAAATATGCCTTCCAAAGACAGTGCCTTCCTAGCCGGACTTAAAATTTGATTATTGTCTGGCTGTAAGACCATTTTTGAATGTCAGAAATTTGGATGTCACAAAGGTAATAAGGAAGTGACTGCCACCATAGATTCCTAGGATCAAACAGCTACATTCCAAGTCATCCCCTTGCTCTCACAGGCTGAAATGTTACACCAAACCTCTCAGTGCCTTGACTTCTTCCTCTGTAAAAGGGTTGAGTTAGACAGTCATAGAATTTCTGGATTAAGTAGCCAAATTAGAATATGGAGAAATGAATGAATCACATCCTATAACCTTTCTGAAAGCATTTATGATGTACAGAGTGTGTTTAACCTTTCTCAGTGTTTATAACCATCACTATGATGATCACCATTTTTCCTTTCTAATAAAGCCTAAGTTCCTAGCCCTGCTGAGGCACCTGAAAAGCATAGACTATCAAGGACGAATTCCATGAAGACAAAAAGAGAAACACACATTTACAATTTGATCTGATTTTTAAAATAAAAGTGACCAAAATATACACTGGGGAAAAATATTTGACAAATGGTGCTTGGGAAACTGAATATTCACACAGAGAAGAATGAGACTGGATCTCTATTTCTCACCCTGTTCAAAAGTTCAGTTCAAAATGTATCAAAGACCTTAATGTAAGACCTGAAGCTTTGAAACTGCTAGTGCAAAACAGAAAACACTTCATCCTACAAGCATAGAGAAAATTTTGTGAAATAGACTCCTGTAGCTCAGGAAATAATAATAAGAATTGACAAATGGGATACTACCAAATTAAAAAAAAACATTTGTACAGCAAAAGAAACAATCAGCAGAGTGAAGAGACAGTGTACAGGATGCGAGAAACTTTTCTGCTGTCTACACATTTGACACAGCATTAACATCTACAATACGCAATGAACTAAAAAGAAAGAAAGAAAGAAAGGAACACTAAAACCCAAGTAATCTGATCAATAAACGGCAAATCAATTGACAAGTTCTCAAATGAAGTATAAATCACCAAAACATGTATGAAAAAAATGTCCAACCTCCATAACCAGCAGAGAAATGTAAATCAAACTACAGTGAGAGTCCATCTTACTCCAAGCAGACTGGCTATCATCAAGAAAACAAACAATAACAAATGCTGGTGTAGATGCTTGAAAAAGTGACCCTTATTCACTGCTGGTAGGAATGGAAACTAGTGTAGCCTCTGTGAGTATAGAGGTTTCTCAAAAAGCTAAAAGTAGAACTACAGTGTGATGCAGCTATACCGCTCCAGGACATGTACATAAGGGGACAGAGGTTAGCATACCACAGAGCGACCTGCACAGCCGTGTTTATTGTAGCACTAGCCACAATAACTAAGGCATGGAATCAACATGGATATCCAATAGTTAAGGAGATAAAGTGTGATATAAATACACAGTAGAGATTCTTTGGGTGCAAAGTAAAGCATAGCTATGTCATTTGCTCGGAAATGGGTGGAACTCCAGATTTTTATGTGAAATAAGTCAGACTCAGAAGGACAAATATTGCATGCTTCCTCCTTTATAAAATCTAGATTAAAAAACATATAACATAAAAGGAGGCTATTTAGGAAGATGAATGGGACCATTGAGAGTAAGGAGACAGGGAACAAGAGAGGCCAATGGGATGTGAATGTGAGCAACATACATGATATATGTGTATGAAATATCACAATGAAATGCATAATCTTATATGAATATATGATAGCAATTTTTAAAAAAATACACAGTCTCCAATCACTATATTCTAGTTGATAAAGTTGTTTCCCATTAAGAATATATAATAAAATAAAATAATGTAATATATCATCATGCAGAGAGATTTCCATAGCTTTAAAACACATAGATCCTGGCATCATACCTTTGTTCAATGAAATGAACTGGGTCATTAGAGACATGGATGATCTTTGGGTCAGGACAGGAAATGTACAAGATGAGCCTGGAGAATATTCTACTTAATAGGAAGTAAAAAACTGTCACCTCAACATAAAAAAGATGAAAGTATGTCCAAGTAACTAATTTAAGTAGCTTCCATTTGCCAAATCTAGGCCAATTTGAAAAAAGTCAAAATGAAGATGGTATGTCAATCCAGTGTATAAGATACATCTCTATGTGTCCATGACAGGAGTAAGCAATTGAGTAGATAAATAAATGGAGATTAAAGAAGAATTCCAAATGATTCATGAATTCTCTCTCCACTGAAGGGGCACAACATCCATTCCTGCTTCTCAGGTATGGACAGTGCATACCCACTTCCTGTGTATGAGTAAAAGATGGGAGGTTAAAAAAAGGGGGGGCAATAGAGCAATTTTATAGTAGTGAAATCTGACAAACACTTCTACCTGGTTTACCTAATAAAAGTGAGCATCCACAATGATGTCATCACAGTACGACATGCCCTTGACGTGTTATGGTGACAATGCCTCTCTGCCTCTGTGCTTTTCTTACCCCAAGCCAATAACCTCAGTTGAATCATGAGAAAGATGTGAGACAAATTCCATTTGAGTGGCACTCCATGGTATATCCAGCTATGCTCCTTGAACTGTTAAAGTCATCAAAAACACAGTCTAAGAAATTGTCATGGCCAAAGGAGCTGAAGGAAATGTGACTAAATTCAATGTGGTGTCTAAATAAGATTCTGGAACAGAAGAAAATGGTACTTGGTAAAAATTATGGCAACCTCAATGAAGTGTGAGCTCTAGTTAGTAACCTATCAATAGTGGTTTATTAATTATAATACACATACCAAAATAACACGTTAATATTAGGGAAGCTGGTCTTAGAGCAATACTGGCAGTGTTGGTACCAGCTGTGAAGTATTCCAGTAGACTTAAAAAGGTTCTATAAAAAATTAACAGGGACTAGGGAAATCTCTCAGTAAAGTGCTTACCAGACTTACCAGACAAGCATGAGGACTTGTGTTCATCCCTGAGTTCCTAAAATGGGCTTGGCCGTGTGATACTGTAATCCCATTGCTGGGGAGATGGAGACAGCAAGATCCCTGAGACTCACTGGTCAGCCAGTCCAGCTAAATCAGCGAGCTTCAGGTTCAGTGAGACACTGTTTCAGAACATAAGGTGGAAATCAGTTGTGGAAGACACCTGACATTGGTCCTTGGCCTCTACATGCACATGTTCATCTGCATACAAACACGGGTGTATACACACATGTAGGTTAAAATATATCGCCCCATGCCAACCTCCCTTAGTGTTTATAGAATAACTAAAGAAGACAGCATGTGTGAAGTTGTTTCCCAAGTGTCCGCTAGGTGATATGTCCTCAAAACATCATGCTCTGATCTTCCAGTACCTTTCTGTGCAGTTCCTCTTTGTAATATTTTTTGAGGGGAGAGGCTCTTTGTGTTGTCATTCTTCCCAAATAAGCCAAACAGGCATAGTTTCTGATAGTCATTTGTCTTTTCTGCACAAAAAAACTCAGAGCATCCTCTCAGAGTTTGTAACTGAGTATTTTTTACCCTAACTGACCTAATCTGAATTGCATTCACCTTATTTCTATTGACTGACTAAGATATACCACATAATAATGATACTTACATGGCGGCTACCTTGGTGCAAGGCTAAAATGATTATCAGATACAGGAGGCCCCTTTCTGTCTTAGGAGGAGGGTACACAGGTGTAAAGGGCTTCTTGCTGATGGATGTTCTTGATGGAATGTAGCTGGCATCACAGAACAGCAAGTATTCTGTAGTTGTTCCTAAGGGTTCTAATGAGTTGTGAAATTATAAAGAGATGGAGAAAAATTTCTTCTTGCATTGGATAGAGAATATGTTTCTACAGGAGTACTTAAGCTGTCTCTGTGGCTGAGGTGTGACTAGAAGAGAAATCACTTAAGAATATATGTTGCTTTATTCTTAAAATCTTCTACAGTCATAACTATACAAAAGAAATTGTATAAGCATATATAGGTATATGTGTAAATATGTATTTATACATACAGATACATATATACACACACATGCACACGTATTTTCTTTTTCAGCTCAGCAAAAGCATCATTTGCAGACTGTAACATAAATCTTGCTCACTCGGCACTCCCCCTCACCCTGCACTTCCGTTTTCTTGCACACCAGCCTATCTGCATTTTTGTTTCTCCTTTGCTCGATCTATTTTGAGGAAAACTCAACAGAACAATGGGACCATGAGTCTGGCCTATCTTTCTGTCTAGGAAAATGAAAATAACATTTTAAAACCCAGCTACAAAAGTCTGTTCAATAAGTCTTGCTGGCTTCCCTGAGAGTGGGAATTTTAATATTTCTGAATATTCGATGCCTGGAAGCTAGCACAAAATGGCTATCTAAGTCTCCCAGAAATTTACTTCTTGAGAATGTGAAAGCAGGAACATGACTCTGGGGCAGCCTCATTTCTTCTTTTGAGACAGATGGCTTTGGTGGGTCCTCTCAGTCATGCCTCCTTATATTCAATAACCACTCAGTGCCCTTGAGGTAGCACAAGACTTAGCAGAAATAATCTAAAAGCAAATACTCTGTAATGGAATATTAAGCATTCGGTTTAATAATATAAAAGCTGTCCCAAGATGTCCTATAAGGAACATTTCTACAGTTTTTTCCCCCTTTAATGAAACAGTTAGCATTTCTTTTGGCAAGTCTAGAATAGGATTTGAATATAGCGATGGGGGTCTGGGATGTAGGGACAAAGAGATGGAAGGAATAGGTTCACTTGTGGGGGTTACTTTGAGGGTGTCAGTTCTAAATGATAATTTAGTGTTTGAGATTTATTTCAAGGGTAGCAAAAAGCAGACCTGAGATTGAGTCATTAGTTAATTAGTTTACCAATGTCCTTAGGCTTTTTAAAGTACTACTCAGTCAATGTTTTAAAGTTTTATCTTACTTTTAATTGACACATAATAGTTGTATATATCTAGGGGGCACAGCATGATGATTTGATTCATGTATACACCATTCAGCGATTAAATGATTGTGGTCAGCATATCAGTCATCTCAAACCATTTATCATATCTTTGTGGTAGGAACATGAAAAAATCCTTTCTTTTAGCTTTTTTGGAGATAGACTTTACATTATTGTTAGCAATAGTCACCCTACTATTCAATAAGATACCAACTTAGTCCTTTTATTTAATTGTAAAGCATCCGAATTTATTTCTTCTATTTGCCTTCAACTTTGTACCCATTGACCAAGCTCTCTCCCTTCCTTTTTTTCCTCACCCTCACCAAATGGAAAGTTTCTACTGCAGCTCAGTAGCAAGCTAAGGGGCAAGAGTTTTACAGTCTTGATATAGGCTTAAGCCCCATCTTCTTCACTAAGGCTCTAGGAGTAGCAAATTCTGGTCAGCTCCAGATGCCTCAAACAAATCAAAACACTTGTAACGCTGGAAATCTATGTTGTGATAGATCCCTAAAGCATTCTAGCTCTGAAGAAGGATGCTGCTCCTCCCGCAGCTTCTCTGTGTAGATGTGATGCTGATTCTTTTATGAGGAGGAAAGATCTATACATGCCAGGTCAAGCCACTTCAGGGCCTCCTAGCTCCTTGACTTCTATAAATCCAAGCAGAAAATCTCAAATGGGACATCTTGATTCAGACTGGATCACATGCCCCCTTCTGTCGCAATCACTATGAGAGAGAAGGAAGTATTCTATTTGGTCTTGTTTGAGTTATATGCTCGCTTCAGCGACTGATGATAGTATTGGGGTCCTTACCACCTCCAGTCATACTCCTCTGGTTTCAAATGCCAGCTGGTGCATCTCTAGGTAAGAGGGCAACAGTTTTACTCTCCTGCAGACATGGCAGTCTGCAAGTGCTACTGAGAGTTATGTCTCCCAGAAGGAACCCTCAACAGAAATTTAGGAGGTTTTCTATGTAAATTTAAAGGGTCTCCTTCATACCCTGGTGATATAATTTTGAGGTAGGCATTCAGCACCATGTACAAGAATTCCAGTGTGGAATTAAACTCCAGTTTGTTATAGTTGTATCTAACCTGGCATCACACTCTTTATCTGGCTCTTTTTCTTCCCTGTCTCTTCTGCTTTTCTGCTGCAAGTATTTCTTGAAATCATGTCCCACATAAGCTTGTGTGTAAGGCCTTATCACAATGACTTCTGGGGAAACCCACACTGAGATAGTTACTGTGACTGACAGCTCATCACATGACACAGATGGAAATGAAAGGAGTTAGTGATTCTGAATTTTACTGATATTTTATTTTTATGTTTTTATTCATTCTTTGAGAATTTCATACAATATACTTTGATCATATTCAGACCCCATTTTCTCCCACCTCAGATCCACCCCACTTCCTCTACCCACCCCCATCATGTCCTCTATATATTAATTTTTAAATCTAATAAAGTCTCACTATTTGTGTTTCCCAAATAGTCTTGGTTGTAAGTCTGTCCTCTGGAGCATGGTCAACCTAACAAGTATCACACATGTCATGACAATTGACTCTCCCTCTCCCAGCAGTTATCAGTTGAAATAGTTCATCAGCTAAGGCTGGGACTATGTACCCACCTCCCCATATCATTCTGGGATTTATAAATCTAAGTATATAATAAATATATAAAATATATATCTAAATTATATATCACAAGAAAAGAAACACACAGAGCATCAAACAACAAAATATATGCTAAACCACTTCCCATTTGACTGATGTTTGGGCAAAATGTGTGTTTGACTTGACATTTCCAGGGAGAAGCAGACATAACCTCTGGCAGCCCGGATCTGCATAGGAAAATGCAAGAGCATCTCAGTGTCCAGGAGACTGTGAGAGCTATATCTTATCAATACCTTTCCTACCATCACTCCATTAGTCCAGGAAACCTGCTGCCCCAGCTGAATTCCAGCCAAAAGCAATCCCAGAAGGATGCTCCTGCCAGCATGTATGCCAGCATGAGGCTGGGTTTGTTGGCTTATGTTTGGCAACCCTCCCTCTAGACATTCAGATTCATGTGATGGTCCAGACATGTGTAATGTTAAAAATATATTCCCTGTGTTTGTGCACCAGCTATGGCATCCTGTTTCTTTCCATTTGGGTTTCTGAAGACAAAAATATTCATATATGTCATGAATTGCATCACTGAGAGGCAGAGCCTGAGGAAAGGATTCAGGTGCACTGGACTCAGTGCTTTTCAGGACACATGCATGCACGCACGCGCGCGTGCACACACACACATACACACACACCTCTAAATACAATAAGAAGCACATAAACCAGACTAAGTAGTCATATAGGAATGAGGGTCTCAGGAAAAGCATTGGCAGGAGTGATCAAACTACAGCCCTTGAACCAGACCTGATATCATCTGGTTTTTGCAATAATATTTTACTGAAATTGTCATTTCCATTTGTTTTTGTGATATCTAGGGCTACTTTTGTCCTACAGTGGCAGAGTTGAGTAGTTGCAACAGAGGCTATGTGGACTGCAGAGCCTAAATTATTTACTATTTGATCCTTTACAGGAAATGTTTGCTAACTCTAGTCCTAAACTTGCCTCAATCCATAGTGAGGTCGATGACCTCAGGTCCTCATGTTTGCACAGCAAGCACTCTTACCCACTGTTCTAGTTTCTTCATTATTGCTGTAATGAAGCACTCTGACCAAAAGCAACTTGGGGAGAAAATATTTTACCTTATCCTACACTTCTGAGTGACATTCCACCTTTGAGGGAAGTCAGGTAGGAACTCAGGAAAGGAACCTTGAGAGAGGAGCTGAAGCACAGACCACAGAGGAATGTTGCTTGCTGACTTGCTACTTTGGCCTGTGCTCAGCCTGCTTTTTGATATAACCTAGTACTACCTGCCTAAGGGTAGCACTGCCACAGTAGGCTGGGCCTTCCAACATCAATTAGAAATTAGAAAATTACCAATTAGCAACTAGAAAATGCCTCATAGGTATGTCCATAGGCCAATCTGATGGAGGAAAGGCCTCAACTGAGTTGTCCCTCTTCCCAGGTGGGTCAAGTTGACAACTGAAACTACCTAATATTGAGCCATCTCCCCAGTCCCCAAATACTGTTTTTTAAGATTTATTTTATTTTTAATTATGTGTCTCTGTGTGTATCTTTGTGGGGGTATAAGAACGTGAGTGAAGTGTCCATGGGGACCAGAGGCATTGAATCCCCTAGGCTGGAGTTAGAGGCAATTGTGAACCACCAGATGTGGGTGCTGGGAAGGAACCAAACTCAGGTCCTCTTCAAGACCAGTACACACTCTTAACTGCTGAGTCATCACTCCAGTCCCCAAATATTATTTTGATAACAAAAGTAACATCTACAGTGATGGTATCTTGACATGTTAATGATGTGTGTGTGGGGGGTTAATTCTGAGCATATATTTTGCCCTTTGAGGTAGTGTCCTTATCAGTCTTTAGTTGCCCTCTGAAGAAGATTATGACATTTATTGTTCTGATAGATCCTCACTCCCTTTGATGCTCTGCCATTCATGCCTAACAAGGTGCGGGAAGAGATTCAGAGTGGAGGGAGCTGATGATGGTGGGGTGAGTAGGAGGTTTTGCTGTTAGTGACCATCACTGTCTCTTCATTTTCAGATACCACCCAGATGAACAATGCAGTGCCCACCTCGCCGTTGCTCCAACAGATGGGACACCCACATTCATACCCCAACTTGGGTCAGATCTCCAACCCCTATGAACAGCAACCACCTGGAAAAGAGCTCAACAAGTATGCCTCCTTAAAGGCAGTTGGTAAGGGCATCCTGCATGGGTCTAGTTCTCTATTCTTTCTAGCTCTTATTTCTTTTAAAAATCCTTTTCCTCTCTGCTTTTTTCTGTCTATATTTCTTTTCTCTGTCATCTATCTATCTATCTATCTCTCTCTCTATCTATCTATCTATCAATCTATCAATCATGTATTTATCATCTATCTATATTTATCTATGATCTAGCTGTCTATGATCAGTGTATCTATTGTCTATGATCTATCTATCTTATCTATGATCTATCTATCTATCTATCTATGATCTATCTATGATCTATCTTATCTATCTATCTATCTATCTATCATCTATCAATGATCTATCTATCATCTATGATCTATCTATTATCTATCTATCTTGTATTTATCATCTATCATCTATGATCTATCTATGATCCATCTATCTATCTATCATCTATGCTAGCTGTCTCTGATCAGTCTATCTATCGTCTATGATCTATCTATCTCTATCTATCTATCATCTATCTATCTATCTATCTATCTATCTATCATCTATCTATCTATCCTCTGTCTGTCTATCATCTATCTACCTATCTATCTATCATCTGTCTGTCTATCATCTGTCTGTCTATCATCTATCATGTATTTATCATCTATCTTCATCTATGATCTAGCTGTCTCTGATCAGTCTATCTATCGTCTATGATCTATCTATCTCTATCTATCTATCTATCATCTATCTATCTATCTATCTATCTATCTATCTATCTATCTATCTATCATTTATCTATCTATCATCTTCCAATATATGGTTACCTTGAATCAGAGTTCCCCCAGTTGCTTCCTTTAACCTATTTCAAGTCCTATCTTGCTTTGTGGGGCATGATGGTCATCTGGGGCACCTTTGCAATAAAAACTCTTTCCTGGGGATGAAGACCCAGATGCTGATGTGATCCCACTGATAGTCAACCCCTTCAGCATCTCTCTTTTGCCCTAGGATATCCTCAAGGAACCCAGCTATAGAATCCAGTCTCTTAGTCTTATCAATGCCCTGCCTTTTATCAAGGTAACGTCCATTATCTACACAGTTCCTTCCATCTCTGAGAAGTTGATAAATAATGTACAGTCTTTGTCCAAGTAGCCTCTCTTGTTTGGGCTATAAAATTTTCTGGAAACAACAGCCTAGATCTACTATTAATTTTGTTATCATATGCGCTATACTGAAATTAGACCCCTTATGCATGCTGTCTTGCTGATCCACAGAGGAAGATATAATTATTTGTCCAATGATTAGATTAAGACGCTGAGACTCAAAGAGGCTGATTCAACAAATCAAACGCTAGCGGATGACAAAACTGAGAACAGAAACTACTTTTGTCAGTCTAGTGGCAATGTCCTGCCACTTCACCACCTCGCCTTAATCTACCTCTACCTAATAATGACCCTGACAATGATCCAAACTCTGAACAAGCTGTCACAGAAGAGTTCAACTGAATGGAAGCCACAGTCACAGAAAAGTTATTGATTTCTGATTTGTGACTTGCTATGACAAACTTGGGTTTCCCTAAGCCAACAGTTCTCACTGATAGATGCAAAGCATTAGCATCACTTGAGAACTAGTAAACCATACCCATGACCCCCAGTCCCACATCAGAGATTTTAATTGAGCTGGTTGAGAATGGAGTTCAGGAGTGAATATTTGTATATATATTATTATTATTGAATTTTGTGCATTTCATATAATAGATCTTAATCAAATTTAGACTCCCCTCCTCCACCCACACCCCCCATAGTGCTCCCACCAGATTTAATGCATTCTGTCATATATGTTAAGGCCTATCTGGTCAAGCATTTATACCCAGATGTCCCTCAGTGCAAGTTCATCCACTGGAGTGGATGAACTTTTTTTAAGTCACTCACTTAAAGAAGATCAACTCTCCCTTACTCTGTAGTAATTGGTTGCCAATAGTTCCTTGGCTAAGTTTGGGGCCTGTTGTCCATTTCCCCAGTTCTATGCTGGATTTTTGTCTGACTGAGTCAGCATGGGTCTTGTGCATGCTGTCACCATTGTTACAAGTTCATATGAGGAAATTCCCAGAGGCCTGAAAGCCTCTGTTTCTTTACGTTCATGTACCAACCCTGGCTCTTACAATCTTTCTGCCCCATCTTCCACAGTAGTCCCTGAGTCATGGGTGAATGAGGTTTAATATAGGAGTCATTTCTACCCAGGGACACACACTCTACAGTCTCTTGTTCTCTAAAACTTGGCCAGTTGTGACCTTCTGTGCACATCACATTCTGTTGTATGAGGGAGCATCACTGGTGAGAGTTGAGGGATGTTATTAGCGTTCTCTCTATCCCGTTTCACTATGTTCTAGGAATTTTAGGTGCAGAGGTTCCACTGTAGATGTGTCACTTTAAAGCTAGGCATCTCTCAGACATATATTCTCTGTGTCTGACCAGTGGTGGAACTGTGTAATAGCCCCCATATATTGAAAAAGGAAGCTTCTTTGATGAGTGATATACAGTATATTTGTGTGTAAATATAAAGATCCATATTTAGCATACAGTAAGAAATTTCATTTGTCTATAGATATGAGAGAAATAGGATTTTCCCTAGAATCTATGACCTCTCCAGGCATGTGTATTTAGCTATATTTACAGTGCTGCTGGCAAGGTCCCTCCCATTGAGAGGGCTTTAAGTCCAAATAGACAACTGTTTATTATTTTTTTAAAGCATTCTAGATGTTTCTCATGTGAAGCCAGAGCCAAGGGCCACTGATTTAGACTATGCCATTAGCTCAAAATCCAGGAGAATCTGGCCGCATCTCAACAGCTTGCTCAGAACTTCCTCTTCCAAGTTCTCAGTCTGCTGTCTACATTCCTGATCATTCAAGACATGGAGAATTTCCTCTTTTCCATCTCACTGTGTCCTGTGAAGTCTATATTTTCCTGTCCTTTCTTACAGAAGATGTTTTCAAGCTAGCCTCTCCACTTTTCCCACTGTTTCTCTGAGCTTATTCTTTGGAGAGCTGCACAAAGCCAGATAGATATGGGCTCAAATACTAGCTCTACCACACGCCTCTGTATGATTTTGTGCACCACCCAACCATTCATTAGTCATCAGTTTTCCAGTCTATAAAGTGGGCATGCAGATAGATTCCTTTCAAGTGAAACAAGATAACCCACAGTGTGACCTGGTAAAGATTGTTTATTCAGCATTTATAACTCACCTTTCCTTTGCAGAATCCCACTGTTTTGTATTTAGTAGCTCCGTTCATTGTTGAATTAGTTCTTGATTCTATCTCATGGTATGCTGAGCTTGAATTCCTTTGAAAGTTCTTCTTAATTATCTTTACATATTCTCCTTCCAAACATGGCATCTTTCCCTTCCCAGAAATGGCCACTAGGAGTCCTAGAGTAACAAAACAACCTTCTTTGACTGGAATTCCATTTTATTGGTAGAGTTCTTTCTGTTCTTTTGACTACTTATAAGACTTGTTTATTTATTCTTGCATACTCTTTGCTCCTGGGAAATTTTGAGCAGGCAAAGGATACCGCAGATATACGCTCTTTTATGATCAATTGTTCACTTTTTCTTCCAGCCCCTAATTAGAGATGGGATGGGAGATACTTGTTGATTGAGTTCAGTATGAAAAGTCTTAATTATATCATAAACTATCACTGTAACCCAAAGCTTGGTTACTACCATGTGGCCATGATATTGTTGTTGTACCCATGATTGATGATCAGATTCATAAAACAAGTGTATGATGACTTCACATAAGGCCAGACATGGATTAGGTAATTAGTGCTTATATTTGAAATCTAAGAATTCATATTTCCTGAGTGCCTGGGATTTCAAGATGGAATAATTGAAGGAGAGATTGTGCCAAATGCATGTATTGGTATTCAAGGTCACATGTTATATAGACTGACACAAGTTTTTTTCTCAGTCTAGAGCTCTATAAAGACTTCCTCCTACTTATCCATGTCTTGTCCTTTCTTTCTATGCCAAAACAAGCCCTTCTTATGCTCTACAACCATCAGTTTCCTCAGTTCATCCTTCTGTGCTTACATAGCATACACATCCTGAGCGTGTTCAAATGTACTTCTATATTACCGGGAATGGAGGCGGTCTATTGCCTGAGAGACTGAGTTAGAACATCTTCACTGCTCACATTACTGCAGTAACCTTCAAACACTATTTGGGGGCCCTCTCCCTTTCTGAGTACTGCATTTCAGTGATAAATAACATCTGGTGTTATATGTGATTCTTCTTTAGGCATGAAGAAAATCATCCCAGATGTCTTACGTTTTTCTTTTAGAACTGGTCACATTATCCCAATACAACTCATTTCTTCAACTTAGGTTCAGCATCTCCTCCCTCTGACACTCAGTAGCTCTTTAGGTAAATAATGGATGAATGTTCTAACACAGCTACCTGATACTCTCCAAGATTTATGCAGGGTTGCTATAGACAAGAAATGCCTGCAAAGCATTTGAAATTAAATTGGCAGTATGAAAAATATGTTTGATACATTTTGTGTAACCTTATCTTCCACAAATCAGGAACTATTGAAATGTTTGTTGAGTGAAGGGAGGATCTTGTCTTTGGCAAGAATCAAAGAATGAGATTTTAAGAAGCCATCTTTGTATCTTCCAGAAAATTGAAGGATTTTACTTTGGGATCCTGCTAAATCTAGTATATGGTTAATGGTCTTTTCTTCTCTCTTCTTCCTTTGAATGTTGTAGGAGTTCTTGGGGCTTTAGCTGAGTTGTGGGTGGTCTGAGTTTCCTGCAAGTAGAGAGTTAGTTTGCAGCTGACTGAGGAACTGCCTGACCCAGTGGATACCCAGGACTCCAGCATTTGCCCACATCAGTGAACTGGAAATGAAAATCCCATAATAAATGTTCTTTCAAGGGTTCTTTATTAAGGCATAATGTGATCATAGTGTGAATGGTGAAATGCATTTCATTAGTGGAATCATTACCACCCAGGAGAAAAGTTGTTTAGAAGTGGTTTGATACTGAAAGCTCTGCAACCTCTCACAATCAGACTCATTTTGTTAAAACTCCCAATCCAGTGAATAAGCAGAGTGCTAGACAGCCTCTAGGGTTAACTTCCAACTTCAACAAATATCCCTGGAAAATAAATTTAATCTTGGAGGCCTTATATGCAGAACATCAGGTATCTATAAAGGATCCATCCCAGCCCAGTTTCTGACCTTGCACAACTGTGTCACATTGAACCAAGCACTGAAATTCTTAGACTTCTAGATCATATGCCAAGCAAGGAAGCCAAATTATATGGTTTCCAAACTCCATTCTAGTTTTTGAAATTATAGAATTCAGTGGTTCCACTCCTTCTAGTTATTATAATACCCGTGAGCTATGAAACTCATCCCATTCATTCACAGCCAAAGTTAGTAGGGGGAAAGGAGTAAAAAGGGTATAAAACTTTCTTTGTCCCTGACTTAGATTCCCCCAAGACTGCCTTCCTTTCTTCATTCTGGGAAAGATAAACATGCACGATAGCTCACATTAAGGATCTGGTATAAACAAACAAGAAAGAAAATAAATAAAAATATCTTTTTCTTGAATCTCAACCATCAGCAGAGCCAGCCCAAACCCTTCAGTTTCCCCATCTACAGCCCATACAAGGAAGGGGATGCGTGTGCATGCACTACAGTCCAACAGAAAAGAGTCCCTTTTACTCAACTGGCTCTCTTCACTGTGACTGCAAGTTGGCTTTAAACAGCTTGGGAAATTTTCTGCCCTAGTCCAGTTGCTGCCTCTAAGTTTTTGAGTACTGAGCTCCTAGGCTACCTGAAGCTTCTGACTATGGACCTTTAAGATGGCACAGTATAACCTTGGCCATCCAATGTGAAAGAGAACAAATGTACCAGAGTAACTGATGAAATGCTTTATGCCTTCATTTATAATTCACAATTATAATTTTGTTTTAAGAAAATATTTTCCCTTTTGCTATTTGACAGATGATTTGACTATTTTGCCAGATTATGTTACATTTTCCAGTAAAAAATTAAAACTTCAATTGCACTTCAGTGTGGCAGAAGTTCTCCCCCACCCTTGCTGTGGGAAGCACATGGAAACCCATGGAGATGCATGAGGCCCTCAGTCATAAATCTCTTCCAGGATAGCTCTTAAAAAACAGGGCATGACTGAGGCTAATATCACTGAACTTGGTAACAACACACCATAACATTGGGCCTACTATGCTGAGTGCTGTAGATGGGATTGACTCAGTATGGTTAAGCAGTTAAATTCACACTCAAGACTGCCTGACTCCAAAATCCTGTTCTTTTTACAAAATGACCCTATTTTCTACAGAGCAACTTGTAACATTTAAAGTATATCACCATACCATTCCCCTCCCCCTTTTTTTTCTGGACAAGGCTTACCAAGGTAACAATTGGTTTTGTTTTGAAGGTGAAAGTTTTCCCACGATGCTGAGGGTAACTGAGGTATAATGTATTTGAGATATACTATATCTGAGGTAAATTTCATATGCAGCAAGACATATGGTTCTCAGTTTTACAATAGTATGGTTATTGAAAACTTCTTATAATTGAGTAACCACATCCCAATAAAGATAAGAAATGAGCACATCAAATAGTCCCTCATATCCTTTTCCTTTCTATAGCTTCGGTCCATCCCCTTTTAATGAACATTTTTAATCACAAAATAGACACCTGATGTTCCCTAGTGCCAAGCTCATTGTGAGGACTTAAGTACCTGTTTGGTAACCTGAGCATTATCTTATTAAGTGTACTTATGATCAATCAGTTTTCAGAAGAAAACTTGTTAGTGTCTTGTCGGACCTATACCCTGCTTGAGGAATTTGAAAAAAAGTGGCAATTGAGTGGCTCCTGCCTTTGAAGCAAACTGATAGGTTTGACTTAGGGGGAGAATGCCAGCCTTGGAGTCAGTGACTCAGAGATTGGTCAGCCTGGTGTCCATCAACATAGAAACATCTGGGGCCATATCACTATTTCCATTTGACCCTAGCTTAGAGGAAGAAGACATGCCAAATCATCCTAGGCAGGACCCACTTAATTTTAACCTACCCTTCTCCTGACACTCCAATTTCTCTTCTGTTTGAAAGATGAGGGTGTAGAGTTCAGATCTGCAAGTGGAACATGGCAATTTGAATATCTTTAGCATGCCTTGGAGGCTGACCAGAAATGTTTAAATGAGGCCAGATCTGTGCTCTATAATCATTCTGGTCACAGGCTGTTCCCCAAGTCTCTTCTCAGCTAGCAGCCTGATAGATCTCTGGAAATCAGGCAGAAAGTGTTGGGGACTTGGTCTGCCTAGGTAGATTCCTAAGAAAGGAAAGGAGAGCCAGAAGCACTCACTGACTGGACAGGACTCCTGCCAATAGGACGAGGCTTTCATAGGCAGAGGATTGACATAAAACCCAATCTTACAGAGGGCTGTCAAGGAAGGGATGGAAGAACAGTCAGGGTCCTTCTCATAGTGGTTTATTTTATAATGGAATTCACATGGGATCCTGTCAGTAATAGGAGGATCACTCCCTTAGGGGCTATTGGGTATATCTGAAAAGGAATTCAATTTTGAGAAGCTAATTTATAACGAAAATTCCAGGCACACACCTGCTTCTGTAAAGCAATGTATTACTCACTATGGGATTCTCAGGTAACGATCTTGATCCTTTTAGCATTTAAGGGAATTTCCCTACCTAAGGAAGAATGACTCTGGTGAAAATTCAATTAATTAATTCATTCAACAATATTTTTTATACTTGGACATGGTGGTAAGCCAGGTTGTACTCAATGCAGCATTTCAGCTGCAGAAAGGAGAATCTGTTCCAATCTTGAACTTGAAGTTTAAATTTACAATAACGTGCTCTTTTTCAGAAGGTGATTATAACAAAACCAGAGCAAACTTCATCTCTTGCCGTCACACATTAGTCAAACTGACTTTCCATAATGCAAATTTTCCATTTTTTTGTGCTGAGTTGGATTACAGCCAACTTACTGTTTAATAATTCTTCCATCATTTACGTAACTGCAAACATCTAGACATGTTCAGGGCACTTCTTTTGATGTTCTCGAAGGTCTTGTAGGAATGGTGCATACCTAGGTCAAGTTCATATGGGTTCCCCTCTCTGTTCCCTGGGTCCTCCAAGGCCTGATTCCTTGGAGACTGCAGCAGCTTAGGCAGCGAGCAGCTCCTGGTGTGAGTGTACCACAAGCATGGGCTGCCTGGCAACCACATCAGCATCTCTCAATTGTTATTTTTTTAGGAAATTCTGATGGTGACTGGGCAGTGGCGACACTTAAGTCACCAAAAGGTACCGTATGGCTTTTTATGGCTTTTTTGTCCAGGTGTTGTCAAACTTGACATTAAATAATGAAGGGACAGAGAGTCCCGGTGTCTGTATGTAACCCAGTGCACATGTGTGTCTGCTTTGAGTGGTACCAACAAGTCCGTCTAAGGTCCAGTGTGTAGGTGTTTTGTATAGTGTGTATGTGTACACACATGTGCATGAACCTGGGTGTGATGGTGTCTATGCTCAGAGAGCACTTGTTGAACAATGTGTGATTCTTTTGCTCATTTCTCGATATTTGTTGTTTGAGGGAAATTCTATCAGAAGCATACCAGGTAAGACATCCAGGATGTTTTTCCAAGAGAGCTACAAAAGTGAAATGACAAAAATCAATCAATAAATAAAACAAAAACGAAAACAGAACTCCACAGGGTAGCTATTTAATTCTGGGGTTGGGGTGAGGAAGAACTCAGTAAAATTGTTGACTAAGGGTTTGGAGAATCAGACTTTTAAGGAGCAGAACTCTCTTTTCAACTTTTCCAGTAGAATGAGCAGCAGGATTAAGGAACTAGTTGACTTGAACCTGTGAGTTAACTAGCTGGGTGACTAGGCCAGATTGTAATAATTAATATATTAACTCCCTACTATGTGCCAGAGTGTGAGGAAGACTCACACTTACCTAAAGGGGTCTGGTCACTGAAGGGTAGGACTGTAATTTGAACCCGTGTCCCCCTGATGCTTATGGATAAGTTGATCTCCACTGGGGGTGGGAGGAACATGAAAAGCTTTTTTCAGAACTAGCCCAGATCCCTGGTTTTCATTGTTCCTCATTCCTCATGCTGAATTCCAGAATAGGAGCTGAGTAGCTGACCAAAAGAGCAGAGATAGAACTCTTTAATGCCTGGATGGTGCAAGATTAGGAGACAGAAAAGCAAACTCTATACAAGATACCATCGTGGTCATTTTTTCCTTCTTAAAAAATCATTCCGGCTACCTAATGGGAACAGGACTATGGAAATTTGGACTGGGGATATCCATTGGAATGCTCTGTAATGCAGATGTCATCCTACACTGATGTAGGTAGAGGATGGAGAGAAAAAGAAATGGGATAGAGGGATAACTGAAGCACTGGAATGTACAAGTACATGGTATGATGGGAAGTTCGAGATTCTCCAGTTAGAGTCACGGGAGCACATACCAGCATCACCTGGAAGGTGTTAAAAAACAGATTCCTGGGTTCCAACCAGGAGCTTCCAATTTACTAGGATACAGCTCCAGGAGTTTAATTGCTGGAAAAAGTTCTTTGGTGTTGCTGCTGCTGCTGCTGCTGCTGCTGCTGCTGCTGCTGCTGCTGATGATGATCTATGCACTATACTGTGAACATCACATTTGTAGAGTCACCTTGCTGGGAGACTAAGAGCCTTGCATAAAGACTCTTGGCATCTTTATGAGGTTTAAGGAAGAAATAAGGAGAAAGTCTGGCCAAGGTTCCAGAGGACTACAGACAACTTGGGTTGGCAAGTGGGTGCAGTGTTATAGTCCCAAACTAGAAAAAAAGAAGTTGGTGTTTAATGAGCATCCCCAGCCTACCAGGTTGTTGCCCTGAGAGAACGGAGTTTTGGGTATTGTATTAGATAATAATTGTTCACGTATCAAAGTCCATTTTTAGAAATGCACAGTTTGGAACATGGTAGACCTACTAATTTGAGAGGCATAAACTGCTCTCCCTGTCTCTCCCCTGCGAAAAACAAAGCCATTAGGAAACGGATTCTAAGTCCCTGTCCTTATATCAGCCTGTTGTGGTCTGATGCTTTTAAACACTATTTCAGGACAAGTCAAAAGCAAAGCCTTGAAACTTTCTACCCAAACCAGGCTAATTCCACCTGTCCTGCTAAACACCCCTTTGTTTTGCCTTGTTTGGGGAGGGGAAAAGGAATCCCAGAGAGGACCAGGACCAAGTTTCTTTGGAGCCACTGGTCTTTCTTGAGTACTGTCCATTCGGCTTCCATACCCCAAGTCTAGATGAAATATGTTGGCAACTTTGGGGTTTTTATGGTTCTTAAAAGGAAGAGATAAGCTGAGTGTGTTGCACTTGGATTCAGACACATCCAAGTCCCAATCCTGGTCTTTTAATTGGCTAGTCTTCCTACCTTCAGCTAGTCCTTCAACCCCTGAGTCCTTCTCCCACTCTAATCCTAACCAGGCCTGGTCCTGCTCAGCTTCTGGGATCAGATGCAGTCAGTTCAGGCAGTGTTCAGGTGGCATCCCTGGAGGCTCTTAGCCCTTATTTTCTGACCTGCAAAATGGAGATATTCATACCACTTACTTCCTAGCTGGCTGTGAAAATGAAATAATGCCTTAAACATGTGTCATAGTCCATAGCATATGGAAAGAACAAATGCTTGCAGGTGATGACTGGTGTTATTTTGCTGTTACTCTCAAGTGAGAAACATCCTGAGGCTCTGAAGAGTCCCACAGCAATAAGAACTGTTAAGCACAGTTAACTCATCATTTCCCAAACACCCCTGACATCAGATCTCTCTTATTTTAAGGCAGATCTGTGAACATCTTAACAACCAGTGGTATGGGTGTTATTAGGAACCCACATTGAGAACATAAATCACGGGTGGAGAAGTAGATAGGGGTGAGAGTCACCCAGGGAATTTGGATAAAAAGGGGCATCTGTAATGGCAACGTCTCTGAAGATGTGTGGGAAGATGTTTCTTCCCACTACCTATGTGGCATCGCACTACCTTATGTACCGATTCACTTTGGAAGAGAATCACGTCTGCCAGGGACAGGAAATGGAACACAGGAAATGACAGACATCACTCTCCTTTGCGCTGTTGTTCATTTTTCAACCTATTACACTCTATGTATGTCGCCTCCTGGTGGTCACTGCTGTTGATCCACTCACACCAAACCACTGGAATTCCTGACATTTGTTGAAAACTCACAAAAGGAGGGAAAACACCACTTCCAGCCTAGGGAGCAATCACAATGAAGTTGAAACAAGTCTTTGGATGAATCTGAACCTTTCAAATCTACACAGAAGCACTGAGTTTGAAAACTCATACTGGGAAACTGCCAGTATGCTCTTGTTTTGACTGGAATCAGCCTTTGTGTGATTGCCCAAGCCACGCACATGCTCTGAATGCCTATTTCTAGCATTGATAATAAAATAGAGGCAATCAGCGTATCTGTTCTCCCTGGGGTTTGGGGGAGTATTTGTATGAGGCATTGCAAGTAAAAGTCTTAGCACTGGAATTGGTTGGTGTACAGCAGGTGTAAAATATGCATAAGAGAGCTGGGCATGGTGGCACATGCCCTTAATCCCAGCAATTGGGATCTTTGTAAGATCAAGGCCAGTCTGGTCTACATAGCAAGTTCCAGGCTAGCTGGGGCTACATGGATACTGTTACGCAAAGAATATGTGTGTGTGTGTGTGTGTGTGTGTGTGTGTGTGTGTGTGTATAAAAGGCCACTACTCACAATATCTATATTCACTCCTTCTTCAGAGAAAATACTTAGTAATGGTGAAAGGGTCTTTCAGAAAGAAATATACTTCATTAAATTTCTCTGGTTTCACAGATAAGGAAAGTGAGAACCACCCCTCATGTCTGAGATAAACTGAGGTTGCCTAAAGCCACACGAGAAAATTATATCTCAGTAGTACCAAAACTGAGACTTCAAAGGGGACATAAGGGCTTAACCTGGAACCACTGGAGAGATTAGTTGCAAGTATTAATTCTGGGTTCACCCACTTCTATGGATCTAGACTTATAAAATTTTGTTTTAATATGCCTTCTGGAATATTCTTATATATACTAAAATTTATACCCAACCCTACATGCATACAGTTTGCCCTAGAGCAACAAACTGCACATGCCCTCATTCTCACCATGAATTTTCCTTGTAACTGGATAGCTATTACTATACAGTCTTAGAAATGCAACTATTACCAAAGTCAAGTTTAGAGCATTTTCATTACCACTGAAGAAACAAATCCCAGTTGGGTTGTACCAACCCAATCCCCCATCCCCAGACATTTTTAATGTTTGCCAGAAGAATCTTTTTCTTCATGTTGGTTTAAGCCAGATCACAGCTGAAAGGACACTGGGTGGGGGACAGTCTTAAGATTTTCTGGTCTGCCACTTATTAGCAATGGCAGAGTGACTTGACGGTCCAAATGTTCGGCATCTATGGGTCATAATTCCTTCTTCTATCACATGGAAAGAGTACTATTACCTTAGCATCTTTCTTTAAGAAAGTTTAAAATGTGACTATGGAGGTGACGGGGCTAGACCAAAGTAGGTGCTCCACAATTTCAAGTTCATTTATTTCTAAGAGAATAAATGTGCCAGGTGTACTGCTGCATACCTGTGATCCGAGCACTTGGGAGGCAGAGGGAGGAAGATCACAAATTACAGGCTAGCCTGGGCTACATACTGAGAGCATCTCTTAAGCAACATTAAAAGGAAAGGAAGAAGGAAGGCGAAAACAAGGAGTCACAGGACAATGGGTAATGCATAGTTTGGTTACAGTTTCACTGGAGTGCCCACAGCCTATAGTCCATCCTGCAGAATCCCTCATCTGAAGGCAACCTTAAGACATTACTTCATGACACTAGATTTTCAGTTTCCTGACTGGGGATTTTGGTTTGATAGCAAGCAGTAGGGTAGAGCAGGGGAGGATGGTGGTTGAAGAGAGGTGACTTTTTAAAAAAAATAAAAATCAAATCCCGCCATCTCCCATGTGCAGCCCTTTTGAAAAGCATAAGCCAGCACTGGAGCTTTGATGACCTTCCTTGAGAAGCTGTCGGCCATGAAATTAACCCACAGAGAGGGTGCTCTCGCTTTTTATAAAGTGCCACCATACAGAGACTGCAATAAACATTTTACCAGTTTGAAAGTATGTCATTCTGCTAAGCCAGCTAGACCCACACACACTGCAGAAACACCTTGCAGGATGCCCAGATGACCAGTAGACACTCAACATAGATTTTGTTAATAAACTATTAAATGAAGACAGGCAAAGCATTTGAAGGCAATCTTATCCTTTTCTTTAAAAACATAAAAGGACTGAGAAGTAGAAAAGTTGTCTAATGCAGCCAGTGCTGTATCTACCTATTTGGGAGTCCTTGAGCCAAAGTAGCCTACCATGTAAAATAGGAAGCTAGGGATTATGGGTCTTTTGTCTCCCACTATCTATATAAGGACCCCAGACCTCGATGTGACTGATGTGCCTTTTTGTGCACCGACCTGTAAAGCAATTGGTCATAGCACATCCAGAGTCAAGAGCAGGGAGTACTGAATTAATGCATGGATGCTAGCGCTCAGCTGGCTCTCTCCTTTTCATTCAGTCTAGGATCTCAGTCAGGGATTAGCTCTTCCCATGGTGGGTGGATCTTCCCACTTCAATTATGCAATCAAGATAACTCCCTTACAAACAGGACCTCAAGACAATCTAATCTAGACAATCTGCCATTAAGACTTCCTTTCCGGGTGATTCTAGATTATATCAAGTTGACAATTATAATAGTCACATCACTTCTGAACAGATTGCTATGATGAGAGCAATCATTGAGCTTTGTATAGTTATGTCTGTCAGCTGAGGTATAGGGAAGTGGGGAGATATGTCTTCCATACATATATGAGGCCTAGGAGAGAGGTGGATCCCCCTGAAAATTGAGGGTTCTTCTCAGAAGCAAGAAAAAGAATGACTTGTACTTCCATGCGTTATCTATGGCCACATGCTTTCTAACAAAGGAGCTAAAATCTTATAGCTTATGATTTCCTGAGCTCAGCATTATTTAGATCAGGATTCTATGTGCCAGTAATTGATGCTGATGTGGGACGTTCCTCTGATCTCAACTGAGTTCACCCATCTGTCTGGAATGACTGAGTACTGGCTCATCTAGGCCAAGTTTTTCTGGAAAGATGGAAGGAACTCAGCACTGCTATACAAGTCTCATCCCCAGCAAAGGAGCTGAGACCAGCAAGTCCTGTTGATGGTGGCCAAGGAGCAATTGAACCCAGCAAATGCTTCTACCTACTTGCATTTGTATCCTCTCTGAATATCGTCAGTTACAGAGATGAACTCAAAACACGGTGGTAGAGAAAAAACAAGAGCTGTTATTTTGTCTTCTCTTTCCTCTTTTTTTCTGGAGGGCTTTCAAAGCTGCATAGAAAAAATCATGGCTATGAGGAAGAGCAAAAAATTCATTAATAGGTTCCACTACTGACTACCATATGATCCTAAATCTCACTATTATGGACTTAGATTATCCCAGGAAGGGAAGATATAGTAAAGTAGAAGATGACCAGTGAAGGACTGGAAGACTTTGCTCCTCAGTTGCTTCATTTAAAACCTACCAGTTGCATATCTCACCAGTATGGAGGTGGATCAGAAAACAAACCATGCCATGTAAAGAACAGTACAGACCTATCTCCATCAAAGTAGGAGAAATGCCAATATGCACACAGGCAGTGAGCAAACGGTTTCCACTGGGGGCTGTGTTGTGTTGGAGGACTCTGTGGTCAGCCATGGCTGGAGCATAGCTCATCCACTTTTGTCCAGCAGCCCTGCTGAAAATGGAGACTGCACAGCCAGATGACCTAAGGGAAGAGACAAAGGGCCTGAGGTTTCAGAGGACTGTCAGTTACAACAAAGGCAGCTGGCGGTACAGTCTGGACAGCTTTGATGCAAAGTCCAACGCAGGCAGTTCCAGGATCTTCTCTAGCAAAGGCAGCAAGACCTTCTGTTGGGAACCTTCAGGGTTAAGACAGGAAAGGACCACATTCCAGAATGCCACTTTCTGTTTTAGATTTTGTTCTTTTCCACTCTTGGAAAGACTTGCTTCAGGAAAGATTTGGTGTCCCATGAGGAAAAGCAAGGTACCTTAAGCTTCATTAGGACCAGGTGAAATGGGGCTAATTCACCATAAAGGCAAGTCTTCTTATCTCTTCTGTGGTCCTGCTTAGACAGCTCAGCTTTTCCCTGACTTTCTTGTTTTGGCCTGCTGAGACAGCCTGGGGAACCTGTATGGCTTTTCAGTATGCATTTCAAAAGAAGAGAGGGATGCCAGGGTATTTTATGAACAACAGGAACTGTCTGCCTTTTACTTTTTAATTTAGCTTATGAAAGAGAGAGGAAAAAAGGCATAGACCCAGAACCATTTCTATAGAAGCTAAAGTAAATACTGTCTGATAGACTGAAGGGCTCTACAAATACAGTGACTTAATGGAAAGATGTGCATTTCTGTCCTGTATAATAGTCCTAGGTTGGCAGAGCAGCACTACTCCAAGAAGTCCTGCAGGGATCCAGGCTCCACCACCCTGTGGCCTGACCACCCTGCTGTCTTATCCTTATCTGCTGATCTGCACTGTCACAGTTGGTTGGTGTCATAGAGCATGAGTCAACGTCTCTCATTGTGACAAAATACCTGAGATAGCAACTTAAGTGGATGGAAGATTTTCTTCTCAGAAGTTTTGTCCACATCACTTGTTGCTTTGGGCCCATGGCAAGGCTGAACATCAGGGCAGGGAGCACATGGTAGACAAAACTACTTATATCATGGTGTGTGTGTGTGTGTGTGTGTGTGTGTGTGTGTGTGTGTGGAGAGAGAGAGAGACAGATAGAGACAGGGAGGAGGAGAGAAGAAGAGAGAGAATGTGAATATACATACAATATCAGGCTTCCTCTTTTCCCCCCTAAAATTCATTTTATTAAATTAAAAGAAAATTGAGACAGGGTCTAGCTATGTAGCCCTAGCTGGCCTAGAACTCGTTATGTATATCAGGCTGGCCTTGAACTCAAAGAGATCTGCCTGCCTCTCCTTCCTGAGTGCTGGGATTAAAGGTATGTGTCACCAAACCCAGTTCATTAAAAACAAGTACTATTTATTTGTGTGTGTGTGTGTGTGTGTGTGTGTTCAATGCTCACATGCCACAACACGTGAGGAGAAGGCAACTTGTGGCATCATTTCTTTCCTTTCACCATGTGGGTCCTGGAGACTGAGCTCAGGTCATTAGGCTTGATGGCACATGCCTTTACCATCCAGGCCATCTCATCAGGTCTCTTTTCTCCCTTTTATTCTATCTGGGGCCCCAGCCACACCAACAGTGCTATCCCTATCCAGGGCATTTCTCTCCCCACTAGTTCATTCTCTCTGGAGACTCACAGATGTGACTACAAGTGTACTTTACTAATCTGTTGGGCATCCTTGAATCCAATCAAGATGACAAGATAAGCCATTATATCTGGGGTCTAGCCCTTCAAATCAAGAGCTCCTGGGGGACATTAAAGATTCAAACCATAGCACGTAGCATCATTGTAGCCCATGGGAAGAAAGAAGTGGGGTCTTCCAGACCAGGCTTAAGCAAGTGTAATAACATGGAAATCGGATGTGTCACTTTGCTAATTAATGCCCCACTAGTGACAGACCAGTCATATGGCCAAATTTTCCCAAGAGCTTTTGGAAATCTAGTTTTGAGCTGAATGAACTTGGACCCAAGTAAAAAAAGGACAGATCTGATCTAGTACGTAAGTATGACAGAAAAGTTGTATTCTAATCAACAATGCTTTGTAGATGAGGTTCCCCACTTAAGAAGTCCTAATATGTCCCATTCATGATGTGCTGAGATTGTAAACCTCATCTCATTTAGTTCTCCGGTGTACTCTTCAAGGTAGATTTTATTACCCTAATTCAAACACCCACATCAATAGCAGCTGGTGTCTACTAAATACATACTTTGAGGCGATACTATTGGCTCTACATGATTTTCTTAAGTACTATAAACAGTCCCTCCTCCACACATAGGCCATCTTATTTTACTTTTAATTTTATAGGTGAAGCTTAGAGAGCTTAGGTAACTTGTTCAAGGTTTAAATCTGTAAGTATAAGAATTGGACTCTGAACACATTTCTACCTGCTCTAAAAATCCATACTATGTTCTCTATATTATAAGGAAGATTTTGTAGTCACTAAAGTCAATGTGTATACTTCTAAACTTATGCACTGGTATACCAAATTCTTCAAGTTCTCCACATAATTGATTCCTATTTAATCTCATTACTTCCAGAACTTACTGCTGAAGTTTTGCCTCTCAAGATGGGTGTGGGAGTATGTTTGGGGGTGCGGACTGTCTTGTGGCTTTTGGGAATCTGGTGTGGGATTCAGAACCTGCAGTTTGATGCCTTGTTGTCTTGGAAAGTGGCTGCTGATCTCTGAATAGAGGGATGGTGATGATGGAACCTACAGGAAAAGAAATATTGGTGGCTATCTCAAAGTATGACCTCACAGCATTGTTGTGGAGCGCGATGAAGCAGAAAGAACTCGGGCAACTGCTTTTATCCCATTGGTCAAGTAACTGAGAAGACACATGGAACGTTCCCAGAGTTCCCAGCCTGATAAAGAAGCTTTGGTCTTTTCCTGTTCTATATAAGTTCTCTATGTAATCCACCTCCCACATGAGTCTGCCTTCCTGTCTGTGATTGGCCAGTGATCCAGGCACTACCAGCACCCATTAGAAGAAGCAGGGACTGTATTGTAACATAAGAACCAACTGAATGCTGGGAGAATGACAGTCTAGGAGGAAGAGTCCTACCTTAAAGCAGAAAAAGACAAGCCTATTTGGACTTGTATGTATATGGAGAAGGATACTGGTTCTTCATTACATTTCTGGCTGTGACATGTGGATGTTTTCTCTTGAGAACAGAATCTTTAAATATGTACCTCAACCTGTGATATTATATGAGGAGCATCAAGAAGTGTTTTTCAAAGAGAATTGATTCTCTGTCCCGAGTAGCCATCAGTTGCCAATAGCAGCTCAGCTAGGGATGGAATTTTGTGTGCTTCTCCCTCAACCGCGTTGGAATTTTTGCTGGCTTGATCTTGTGCAGGTCATATGCATGCAGTCATAGTTGCTGTATGGGATGATCATGTATGCGATAGTCCGGTGGATGACTCTATACCTAGGCACGTACTGGCAGGAATAAATGGACTCTGGATTTAAAAAGGAGTACATGACACCAGGAGGGAAAAGTGGTAGGGAGAGGAAAAGGAGATGGAGATTAGAGAATGTGCATGGGTTTGATTAAAACACATCGTATTCATCTATGAAATTCTCAGACAATAAAACATTTAAAGATGACCGTTTAAACAATCCAGAACAAAGTTATTTCCCTACATGCTTCCTGCCCTTGTAGTGTTGAGGAACTATTTCTTTCTTTCTTTTTAAAAAATAATTTATTGAGAATTTCATAGAGGCATATAAACATATAAGGTGTTTTGATCAAATCTGTGACCACTCCCTCCCCTCCAATTCTACCCATATCTCCCCATCACTTTCTTTCTGATAATTTCATGTACTCTTTCTTCTTTTTTTATGGGTCTTTTTGCTACTCTAACATTCCCCCCTCTAAAGAGGTAACCCTAAAATCTTTTAAGGATTAGATAAGAGCGCTCAAATACTTTCAATATTTTTGGCCTTTGGAACAGAGTATGGTGCTAAGAGGCCCAAGGACACTGTGACTCTTAGCCAAGAAACTGGCTACTTTTCTTTGGGGTCTTTTTTACATTAACTGCCTAGCCAGTTCTTACCTCCTATTCACACCATCCTCTGAAGAGGTTACCCAGCTTGTGGACAGGGAATCGGGACACAGACAGCTCTGGCTTCTTCTGTGCTGAACAGGGATGCAGGTGAGGCAATTGGGGTACCCCTTCAGTAGGTCTATCTAAAAGGCTCCCAAATTGCATAACTCTTATCTATTGGGGGAAAAGAAAGTCCTTGACTGGTGAA